>NC_079190.1:680620-980620 GCF_029499605.1 Hyla sarda
GGTATTGTGCATGAGTGAGGGGTGTATGTGATGAAGGGAGGGTGAAAAGTATATTCATCAGGGTATTGTGCATGAGTGAGGGGTGTATATGATGAAGGGAGGGTGAAAAGTATATTCATCAGGGTATTGTGCATGAGTGAGGGGTGTATGTGATGAAGGGAGGGTGAAAAGATATATTCATCAGGGTATTGTGCATGAGTGAGGGGTGTATATGATGAAGGGAGGGTGAAAAGTATATTCATCAGGGTATTGTGCATGAGTGAGGGGTGTATGTGATGAAGGGAGGGTGAAATATACATTCATCAGGGTATTGTGCATGAGTGAGGGGTGTATATGATGAAGGGAGGGTGAAAAGTATATTCATCAGGGTATTGTGCATGAGTGAGGGGTGTATGTGATGAAGGGAGGGTGAAAAGTATATTCATCAGGGTATTGTGCATGAGTGAGGGGTGTATATGATGAAGGGAGGGTGAAAATATATTCATCAGGGTATTGTGCATGAGTGAGGGGTGTATGTGATGAAGGGAGGGTGAAAAATATATTCATCAGGGTATTGTGCATGAGTGAGGGGTGTATATGATGAAGGGAGGGTGAAAAGTATATTCATCAGGGTATTGTGCATGAGTGAGGGGTGTATGTGATGAAGGGAGGGTGAAAAATATATTCATCAGGGTATTGTGCATGAGTGAGGGGTGTATATGATGAAGGGAGGGTGAAAAGTATATTCATCAGGGTATTGTGCATGAGTGAGGGGTGTATATGATGAAGGGAGGGTGAAAAGTATATTCATCAGGGTATTGTGCATGAGTGAGGGGTGTATGTGATGAAGGGAGGGTGAAAAGTATATTCATCAGGGTATTGTGCATGAGTGAGGGGTGTATGTGATGAAGGGAGGGTGAAAAATATATTCATCAGGGTATTGTGCATGAGTGAGGGGTGTATATGATGAAGGGGAGGGTGAAAAGTATATTCATCAGGGTATTGTGCATGAGTGAGGGGTGTATATGATGAAGGGAGGGTGAAAAATACATTCATCAGGGTATTGTGCATGAGTGAGGGGTGTATATGATGAAGGGAGGGTGAAAAGTATATTCATCAGGGTATTGTGCATGAGTGAGGGGTGTATATGATGAAGGGAGGGTGAAAAATATATTCATCAGGGTATTGTGCATGAGTGAGGGGTGTATGTGATGAAGGGAGGGTGAAAAATATATTCATCAGGGTATTGTGCATGAGTGAGGGGTGTATATGATGAAGGGAGGGTGAAAAATATATTCATCAGGGTATTGTGCATGAGTGAGGGGTGTATATGATGAAGGGAGGGTGAAAAGTATATTCATCAGGGTATTGTGCATGAGTGAGGGGTGTATATGATGAAGGGAGGGTGAAAAGTATATTCATCAGGGTATTGTGCATGAGTAAGGGGTGTATATGATGAAGGGAGGGTGAAAAGTATATTCATCAGGGTATTGTGCATGAGTGAGGGGTGTATATGATGAAGGGAGGGTGAAAAATATAATCATCAGGGTATTGTGCATGAGTGAGGGGTGTATGTGATGAAGGGAGGGTGAAAAGTATATTCATCAGGGTATTGTGCATGAGTGAGGGGTGTATATGATGAAGGGAGGGTGAAAAGTATATTCATCAGGGTATTGTGCATGAGTGAGGGGTGTATGTGATGAAAGGAGGGTGAAAAATACATTCATCAGGGTATTGTGCATGAGTGAGGGGTGTATATGATGAAGGGAGGGTGAAAAGTATAATCATCAGGGTATTGTGCATGAGTGAGGGGTGTATGTGATGAAGGGAGGGTGAAAAGTATATTCATCAGGGTATTGTGCATGAGTGAGGGGTGTATGTGATGAAGGGAGGGTGAAAAGTATATTCATCAGGGTATTGTGCATGAGTGAGGGGTGTATATGATGAAGGGAGGGTGAAAAGTATATTCATCAGGGTATTGTGCATGAGTGAGGGGTGTATGTGATGAAGGGAGGGTGAAAAGTATATTCATCAGGGTATTGTGCATGAGTGAGGGGTGTATGTGATGAAGGGAGGGTGAAAAGTATATTCATCAGGGTATTGTGCATGAGTGAGGGGTGTATGTGATGAAGGGAGGGTGAAAAGTATATTCATCAGGGTATTGTGCATGAGTGAGGGGTGTATATGATGAAGGGAGGGTGAAAAGTATATTCATCAGGGTATTGTGCATGAGTGAGGGGTGTATATGATGAAGGGAGGGTGAAAAATACATTCATCAGGGTATTGTGCATGAGTGAGGGGTGTATATGATGAAGGGAGGGTGAAAAGTATATTCATCAGGGTATTGTGCATGAGTGAGGGGTGTATATGATGAAGGGAGGGTGAAAAATATATTCATCAGGGTATTGTGCATGAGTGAGGGGTGTATGTGATGAAGGGAGGGTGAAAAATATATTCATCAGGGTATTGTGCATGAGTGAGGGGTGTATATGATGAAGGGAGGGTGAAAAATATATTCATCAGGGTATTGTGCATGAGTGAGGGGTGTATATGATGAAGGGAGGGTGAAAAGTATATTCATCAGGGTATTGTGCATGAGTGAGGGGTGTATATGATGAAGGGAGGGTGAAAAGTATATTCATCAGGGTATTGTGCATGAGTAAGGGGTGTATATGATGAAGGGAGGGTGAAAAGTATATTCATCAGGGTATTGTGCATGAGTGAGGGGTGTATATGATGAAGGGAGGGTGAAAAATATAATCATCAGGGTATTGTGCATGAGTGAGGGGTGTATGTGATGAAGGGAGGGTGAAAAGTATATTCATCAGGGTATTGTGCATGAGTGAGGGGTGTATATGATGAAGGGAGGGTGAAAAGTATATTCATCAGGGTATTGTGCATGAGTGAGGGGTGTATGTGATGAAAGGAGGGTGAAAAATACATTCATCAGGGTATTGTGCATGAGTGAGGGGTGTATATGATGAAGGGAGGGTGAAAAGTATAATCATCAGGGTATTGTGCATGAGTGAGGGGTGTATGTGATGAAGGGAGGGTGAAAAGTATATTCATCAGGGTATTGTGCATGAGTGAGGGGTGTATGTGATGAAGGGAGGGTGAAAAATATATTCATCAGGGTATTGTGCATGAGTGAGGGGTGTATGTGATGAAGGGAGGGTGAAAAGTATATTCATCAGGGTATTGTGCATGAGTGAGGGGTGTATATGATGAAGGGAGGGTGAAAAGTATATTCATCAGGGTATTGTGCATGAGTGAGGGGTGTATGTGATGAAGGGAGGGTGAAAAGTATATTCATCAGGGTATTGTGCATGAGTGAGGGGTGTATATGATGAAGGGAGGGTGAAAAATATATTCATCAGGGTATTGTGCATGAGTGAGGGGTGTATATGATGAAGGGAGGGTGAAAAGTATATTCATCAGGGTATTGTGCATGAGTGAGGGGTGTATATGATGAAGGGAGGGTGAAAAGTATATTCATCAGGGTATTGTGCGTGAGTGAGGGGTGTATGTGATGAAGGGAGGGTGAAAAATATATTCATCAGGGTATTGTGCGTGAGTGAGGGGTGTATATGATGAAGGGAGGGTGAAAAGTATAATCATCAGGGTATTGTGCATGAGTGAGGGGTGTATGTGATGAAGGGAGGGTGAAAAGTATATTCATCAGGGTATTGTGCGTGAGTGAGGGGTGTATATGATGAAGGGAGGGTGAAAAGTATATTCATCAGGGTATTGTGCGTGAGTGAGGGGTGTATATGATGAAGGGAGGGTGAAAAATATATTCATCAGGGTATTGTGCATGAGTGAGGGGTGTATGTGATGAAGGGAGGGGTGAAAAGTATATTCATCAGGGTATTGTGCGTGAGTGAGGGGTGTATATGATGAAGGGAGGGTGAAAAGTATATTCATCAGGGTATTGTGCGTGAGTGAGGGGTGTATATGATGAAGGGAGGGTGAAAAATATATTCATCAGGGTATTGTGCATGAGTGAGGGGTGTATATGATGAAGGGAGGGTGAAAAATATATTCATCAGGGTATTGTGCATGAGTGAGGGGTGTATATGATGAAGGGAGGGTGAAAAATATAATCATCAGGGTATTGTGCATGAGTGAGGGGTGTATATGATGAAGGGAGGGTGAAAAGTATATTCATCAGGGTATTGTGCATGAGTGAGGGATGTATGTGATGAAGGGAGGGTGAAAAGTATATTCATCAGGGTATTGTGCATGAGTGAGGGGTGTATATGATGAAGGGAGGGTGAAAAGTATATTCATCAGGGTATTGTGCATGAGTGAGGGGTGTATATGATGAAGGGAGGGTGAAAAGTATATTCATCAGGGTATTGTGCATGAGTGAGGGGTGTATGTGATGAAGGGAGGGTGAAAAATACATTCATCAGGGTATTGTGCGTGAGTGAGGGGTGTATATGATGAAGGGAGGGTGAAAAGTATATTCATCAGGGTATTGTGCATGAGTGAGGGGTGTATATGATGAAGGGAGGGTGAAAAGTATATTCATCAGGGTATTGTGCATGAGTGAGGGGTGTATGTGATGAAGGGAGGGTGAAAAGTATATTCATCAGGGTATTGTGCATGAGTGAGGGGTGTATATGATGAAGGGGAGGGTGAAATGTATATTCATCAGGGTATTGTGCATGAGTGAGGGGTGTATATGATGAAGGGAGGGTGAAAAGTATATTCATCAGGGTATTGTGCATGAGTGAGGGGTGTATGTGATGAAGGGAGGGTGAAAAATACATTCATCAGGGTATTGTGCATGAGTGAGGGGTGTATATGATGAAGGGAGGGTGAAAAATACATTCATCAGGGTATTGTGCATGAGTGAGGGGTGTATATGATGAAGGGAGGGTGAAAAGTATATTCATCAGGGTATTGTGCATGAGTGAGGGGTGTATGTGATGAAGGGAGGGTGAAAAATATATTCATCAGGGTATTGTGCATGAGTGAGGGATGTATGTGATGAAGGGAGGGTGAAAAGTATATTCATCAGGGTATTGTGCATGAGTGAGGGGTGTATATGATGAAGGGAGGGTGAAAAGTATATTCATCAGGGTATTGTGCATGAGTGAGGGGTGTATATGATGAAGGGAGGGTGAAAAGTATATTCATCAGGGTATTGTGCATGAGTGAGGGGTGTATGTGATGAAGGGAGGGTGAAAAATACATTCATCAGGGTATTGTGCATGAGTGAGGGGTGTATATGATGAAGGGAGGGTGAAAAATACATTCATCAGGGTATTGTGCATGAGTGAGGGGGTGTATATGATGAAGGGAGGGTGAAAAGTATATTCATCAGGGTATTGTGCGTGAGTGAGGGGTGTATGTGATGAAGGGAGGGTGAAAAGTATATTCATCAGGGTATTGTGCGTGAGTGAGGGGTGTATATGATGAAGGGAGGGTGAAAAATACATTCATCAGGGTATTGTGCATGAGTGAGGGGTGTATATGATGAAGGGAGGGTGAAAAGTATATTCATCAGGGTATTGTGCATGAGTGAGGGGTGTATGTGATGAAGGGAGGGTGAAAAATATATTCATCAGGGTATTGTGCATGAGTGAGGGGTGTATGTGATGAAGGGAGGGTGAAAAATATATTCATCAGGGTATTGTGCGTGAGTGAGGGGTGTATATGATGAAGGGAGGGTGAAAAGTATATTCATCAGGGTATTGTGCATGAGTGAGGGGTGTATGTGATGAAGGGAGGGTGAAAGGTATATTCATCAGGGTATTGTGCATGAGTGAGGGGTGTATATGATGAAGGGAGGGTGAAAAATATAATCATCAGGGTATTGTGCATGAGTGAGGGGTGTATATGATGAAGGGAGGGTGAAAAGTATATTCATCAGGGTATTGTGCATGAGTGAGGGGTGTATGTGATGAAGGGAGGGTGAAAAGTATATTCATC
Source organism: Hyla sarda (assembly GCF_029499605.1). Lineage (NCBI taxonomy): Eukaryota > Metazoa > Chordata > Amphibia > Anura > Hylidae > Hyla > Hyla sarda. The sequence continues at coordinate 686,540 of NC_079190.1, forward strand.
AGGGTATTGTGCATGAGTGAGGGGTGTATATGATGAAGGGAGGGTGAAAAGTATATTCATCAGGGTATTGTGCATGAGTGAGGGGTATATGTGATGAAGGGAGGGTGAAAAATACATTCATCAGGGTATTGTGCATGAGTGAGGGGTGTATGTGATGAAGGGAGGGTGAAAAGTATAATCATCAGGGTATTGTGCATGAGTGAGGGGTGTATATGATGAAGGGAGGGTGAAAAGTATATTCATCAGGGTATTGTGCATGAGTGAGGGGTGTATATGATGAAGGGAGGGTGAAAAATATATTCATCAGGGTATTGTGCATGAGTGAGGGGTGTATGTGATGAAGGGAGGGTGAAAAATACATTCATCAGGGTATTGTGCATGAGTGAGGGGTGTATGTGATGAAGGGAGGGTGAAATATACATTCATCAGGGTATTGTGCATGAGTGAGGGGTGTATATGATGAAGGGAGGGTGAAAAGTATATTCATCAGAGTATTGTGCGTGAGTGAGGGGTGTATATGATGAAGGGAGGGTGAAAAATATATTCATCAGGGTATTGTGCATGAGTGAGGGGTGTATGTGATGAAGGGAGGGTGAAAAATATAATCATCAGGGTATTGTGCATGAGTGAGGGGTGTATGTGATGAAGGGAGGGTGAAAAGTATATTCATCAGGGTATTGTGCGTGAGTGAGGGGTGTATATGATGAAGGGAGGGTGAAAAGTATATTCATCAGGGTATTGTGCATGAGTGAGGGGTGTATATGATGTAGGGAGGGTGAAAAGTATATTCATCAGGGTATTGTGCATGAGTGAGGGGTGTATATGATGAAGGGAGGGTGAAAAATACATTCATCAGGGTATTGTGCGTGAGTGAGGGGTGTATATGATGAAGGGAGGGTGAAAAGTATATTCATCAGGGTATTGTGCATGAGTGAGGGGTGTATGTGATGAAGGGAGGGTGAAATATACATTCATCAGGGTATTGTGCATGAGTGAGGGGTGTATATGATGAAGGGAGGGTGAAAAGTATATTCATCAGGGTATTGTGCATGAGTGAGGGGTGTATGTGATGAAGGGAGGGTGAAAAGTATATTCATCAGGGTATTGTGCATGAGTGAGGGGTGTATGTGATGAAGGGAGGGTGAAAAGTATAATCATCAGGGTATTGTGCATGAGTGAGGGGTGTATGTGATGAAGGGAGGGTGAAAAATATATTCATCAGGGTATTGTACATGAGTGAGGGGTGTATATGATGAAGGGAGGGTGAAAAATATATTCATCAGGGTATTGTGCATGAGTGAGGGATGTATATGATGAAGGGAGGGTGAAAAATATATTCATCAGGGTATTGTGCATGAGTGAGGGGTGTATATGATGAAGGGAGGGTGAAAAGTATATTCATCAGGGTATTGTGCATGAGTGAGGGGTGTATGTGATGAAGGGAGGGTGAAAAATATAATCATCAGGGTATTGTGCATGAGTGAGGGGTGTATATGATGAAGGGAGGGTGAAAAGTATATTCATCAGGGTATTGTGCATGAGTGAGGGGTGTATGTGATGAAGGGAGGGTGAAAAATATATTCATCAGGGTATTGTGCATGAGTGAGGGGTGTATATGATGAAGGGAGGGTGAAAAGTATATTCATCAGGGTATTGTGCATGAGTGAGGGGTGTATATGATGAAGGGAGGGTGAAAAGTATATTCATCAGGGTATTGTGCATGAGTGAGGGGTGTATATGATGAAGGGAGGGTGAAAAGTATATTCATCAGGGTATTGTGCATGAGTGAGGGGTATATGTGATGAAGGGAGGGTGAAAAATATATTCATCAGGGTATTGTGCGTGAGTGAGGGGTGTATATGATGAAGGGAGGGTGAAAAGTATATTCATCAGGGTATTGTGCATGAGTGAGGGGTGTATGTGATGAAGGGAGGGTGAAAAGTATATTCATCAGGGTATTGTGCATGAGTGAGGGGTGTATATGATGAAGGGAGGGTGAAAAGTATATTCATCAGGGTATTGTGCATGAGTGAGGGGTGTATATGATGAAGGGAGGGTGAAAAGTATATTCATCAGGGTATTGTGCATGAGTGAGGGGTGTATGTGATGAAGGGAGGCTGAAAAGTATATTCATCAGGGTAATGTGCATGAGTGATGGGTGTATATGATGAAGGGAGGGTGAAAAGTATATTCATCAGGGTATTGTGCATGAGTGAGGGGTGTATATGATGAAGGGAGGGTGAAAAGTATATTCATCAGGGTATTGTGCATGAGTGAGGGGTGTATGTGATGAAGGGAGGGTGAAATATACATTCATCAGGGTATTGTGCATGAGTGAGGGGTGTATATGATGAAGGGAGGGTGAAAAGTATATTCATCAGGGTATTGTGCATGAGTGAGGGGTATATGTGATGAAGGGAGGGTGAAAAGTATATTCATCAGGGTATTGTGCATGAGTGAGGGGTGTATATGATGAAGGGAGGGTGAAAAGTATATTCATCAGGGTATTGTGCATGAGTGAGGGGTGTATGTGATGAAGGGAGGGTGAAAAATATATTCATCAGGGTATTGTGCATGAGTGAGGGGTGTATATGATGAAGGGAGGGTGAAAAGTATATTCATCAGGGTATTGTGCATGAGTGAGGGGTGTATATGATGAAGGGAGGGTGAAAAATATATTCATCAGGGTATTGTGCATGAGTGAGGGGTGTATATGATGAAGGGAGGGTGAAAAGTATATTCATCAGGGTATTGTGCGTGAGTGAGGGGTGTATATGATGAAGGGAGGGTGAAAAATATATTCATCAGGGTATTGTGCATGAGTGAGGGGTGTATGTGATGAAGGGAGGGTGAAAAGTATATTCATCAGGGTATTGTGCATGAGTGAGGGGTGTATATGATGAAGGGAGGGTGAAAAGTATATTCATCAGGGTATTGTGCATGAGTGAGGGGTGTATGTGATGAAGGGAGGGTGAAAAATATAATCATCAGGGTATTGTGCATGAGTGAGGGGTGTATATGATGAAGGGAGGGTGAAAAATATATTCATCAGGGTATTGTGCATGAGTGAGGGGTGTATATGATGAAGGGAGGGTGAAAAGTATATTCATCAGGGTATTGTGCATGAGTGAGGGGTGTATATGATGAAGGGAGGGTGAAAAGTATATTCATCAGGGTATTGTGCATGAGTGAGGGGTGTATATGATGAAGGGAGGGTGAAAAGTATATTCATCAGGGTATTGTGCATGAGTGAGGGGTGTATATGATGAAGGGAGGGTGAAAAATATAATCATCAGGGTATTGTGCATGAGTGAGGGGTGTATGTGATGAAGGGAGGGTGAAAAATACATTCATCAGGGTATTGTGCATGAGTGAGGGGTGTATGTGATGAAGGGAGGCTGAAAAGTATATTCATCAGGGTATTGTGCATGAGTGAGGGATGTATATGATGAAGGGAGGGTGAAAAATATAATCATCAGGGTATTGTGCATGAGTGAGGGGTGTATGTGATGAAGGGAGGGTGAAAAGTATATTCATCAGGGTATTGTGCATGAGTGAGGGGTGTATGTGATGAAGGGAGGGTGAAAAGTATATTCATCAGGGTATTGTGCATGAGTGAGGGGTGTATATGATGAAGGGAGGGTGAAAAGTATAATCATCAGGGTATTGTGCATGAGTGAGGGGTGTATGTGATGAAGGGAGGGTGAAAAATATATTCATCAGGGTATTGTGCATGAGTGAGGGGTGTATGTGATGAAGGGAGGGTGAAAAGTATATTCATCAGGGTATTGTGCATGAGTGAGGGGTGTATATGATGAAGGGAGGGTGAAAAGTATATTCATCAGGGTATTGTGCATGAGTGAGGGGTGTATATGATGGAACCTATGAAACAAACTGGGAGAGGTACATACGATTGAGCTGATGTTGTGCATTAAAGTAAGTGATAAGCCATATTGCAAAACATCCGGTGGGTGTCACCATACGCCATTTTCTCTGCCTCCACCAATAAAGCGTTTATTTTCTGTCTACTACATGTGATCGACAGTTCAGTCAGGTGACCGCTATGTTAGCTAGTGATTGGATACTTACCCATATATTAGAGAGGGCTGTGCACTCTATGGCCACACCCCGGAAGAAGCTCCGAAGCGAAACGTCGGGTGGTGGAGGCACACGCTTACACCTTGTCCCACTGGGTAACTTACCTTTAAACTAATTCAGTGTATTTCTGTATTATATTTCTTGTACTATGGCACTTTACCTTCCTTTTGGATAGCAACCATTGTGACCCTTATAGTTGCTTTGTTATAATAACACTGTGAAATGCTCTGATCCTTATCTACCTCAGTTACTCAGCTGAGATTTTTTAGTGTACAGCCTCCATTTTAGTCGGTCCTCCGGCACGATGCTACCGGTTTTCTTTTTTAATGTGTTTTAAATGTCTGTATCTTTGAGCATATATGTTAAATAAAATTGACTTTTGTACTACAATTTGGTCGCTATACACTTATTTCTCGTGGTATTTAGAGTATGTATCTTGACAGAGGCTTACTACACTAGGGTCTACAGCCTGTTTTTCCAAATGTTATGGGGGAACAGGATGAACCTAGTCAAGAGGGAGGTTTCGTACCGCACGAGGAGACTAGGGGGTTTATCTTGAAAGCCAACATCTTAAACCTCTGGTCAGAGAGGGCTCCTCCGTGGGTACTCTCCTGCAGGGAATGGTTTCAGCCTTTCTTCCAGGAATGGGAGAGAGAGGAGGGCAGGTGAAGGACCTCCATACGCCCCATGGATATCTTCCGGCTTACGCTACCCCGACTCTGAAGGCGATACGTCGGTGGGGTCTGGGAGTGTGGGAGATCAGGACCCAGTGAAGGCAGTTCCTTGACAAACGGGTTCTGTTGACCCACTTCCAGAAGCCTCTGGCGCTCAGGGACTGCCCAGGTTGGGATCTGAGGGTGGGGTTGTATCTTTTAAACATGAAAAGGATCCCCCAGAAGTTTTGGGACTTGACCTGGCGCTGCTTTCAGGGAAAGCTATATGTGAGGGACAACCTGAAGAACAGGAGCTCTGATGACCAGGGATATCCCCGAGAATAATATAGGGGTTTATAACCGGGTGGGCGCTTCCATCGGCTGGAGTCAACTTGCCGATCTTACCTATCCGGAGTGGGCTTATGGGGCATTCAGAAACCTAGGTGGCCGAGATCGGGGCACTGTATTCTTAGTCATCTTAGTGGTTAGGTACCATACGTGGAATGCACAGTGTTTAGTGTCGACCCAACAGAAAATCCTCTCCGAGGTGGAGGTCTGTAGGAATATCACCGGTGACCTTAGGAAGATCAGGTCTTTGGAGTATGGCAGTCTTGGTACCAGTAGAGCTTCTCTCTTATGGAGAGTAGTGATGAGCGGCATCGGCCATATTCATATTCACGATATTTCGCGAATATATAGAAGTATGTTCGTCCTATATTTGCAAATTTCACATGCGCGATTATATGTTTCAACTTACTACTTTCCTATTGGTTGCTAGGGATGCTAACCTCTGACAACTGTATTTGCATCCTTCTCATTGGCCCACAAGCTAAAAGATGGGAGGGATCAGTAGCCTCTGGAAGTGCCGATATTCGCGAATTTTCAAATATTTGCCTTCTTTAGACCACAAGCTGGATGCAGGAAGGGATGATCACTTTTATTTACACAGTACGCATCATTCGTCATAGTGAATATATTTCGCTATATTCTAAATATTAGCTAAATCGTGAAGTGCCGTTATTCACGATAAAAATTTGCTATTCACGCTCAACACTAATGGAGAGTTTTTTTATGTGCCCTAGGTATTAGGCCTTTTGGGCTTTTTGGACAGGGGCAGTGATACGGGGATAGGGTAAGTGTAGGGTTAGTTTTATGAAGGGATAGCGATAGGGTGAGAGGTAGGGTAGAGTAAGGGAGAGAGATCAAATTTATATCAGGATTGCCATCCTCCGATCCTGGTGGTGGGCTAATGCATGGACACGCTAGCTTTTTGTTTTGTTTTTAGAACGTGAAGGCAGATAAAGGGCTTACAGCCGCCAAACTTGGGCCTATAAAGGGTTTGTATTGTTTGTACTATTTTATGTAATTTGTCATGATGCTGTTCTGTATAGGTAGGTGGTCGGGTTTTAGTTGGGGGATTTTGGGTGGAGCAAGAAAGGACTCATGTTCGGACTCCATGTTCATTTTGGGGTGGCCTGGTGTGGGTCAGTTATAAGAAAAGACTGTACTGTTAAAAACTATATTGGACTCTGACTCTCGTCCAGGTGGGGGTGGTGTGGGTCATGGGTATAGTTAGACTTAATTTGGTGCATTAGGTTATTGTCTCTAATTATTTGTATATTTAATGTGCTTAAGGATGTGTACCGTCACGTCGGGCAGGGATAGAGTGCAGCCATGAACTTGCCCACTCCCTCTGTCCCTGCCTACTTGCATACACACCCTAGGCAGCGGGTCCTCAACCACGGTGCCAGTCCCTTCCTAAATAGATGATGGGCAGTCACTGGTCAAAACAATAAACTACAAAAACTGACAAAGGTCAGGAAAAGCTGGATGCACACAAAAATGACAGAAAAAAAACGAAACACACACACAGAATACATAGTCAACGAGCCATTTCAAAGCCAGGAGGGAACAGAGTACAGTAACAGAGAGCCAAAGAGTAGTCAAAAGACAAGCCAAAAAGTATCAGAACCAGATAGACAATACAGACACCATAAACGTTAGTTACTAGAAGCAAGTTCTTTGACAGGCAAGGCATGAATGGGAAAGACTTCTTTATATATTCATGTGCAGCTAGCAGGAGGAATCTAATAGGCTGCAAACTGAACCACAACCAAAGCACAGAGGCGTAGTCCCAGCAACGAAGATGAACAAAACTCTCAGGACAGATTAACCCTACATATTCTGACATGTACATTGTATATATTGTATGTATATTCTTTATGGGTATATAGTTTTGACGGTAAATGATTTTACGGCAGTCGGACAAGTTTACTGGAATGGAAAAAAAAAAACGAAAAAATAAATAAAAATAAATAAATGGTATTATATGGTATGTGTGTTTAGTGTTGTTGTGTGTACTTAAGCTAAGTTAGTTGTGTGTGTAGTTTGATTTGTGGTAAAATACATTTTCCAAATTGGGGTTTGTTTTTGTTGTAGTGTAGCAAAGTTAGCTCTATTTGTTTTCTTTTTATTTATTAAAAAATAAATAATAAAAAGGGGAAAAATTATAAATAGAATGTAGAATTTAGTTGAAATTGATATAATGATAATCAGTAAGCTATATTAATGTTACTTATTCTAATTGATAAGAAAAAAACATGTGATTTAGTTTAGTATAATATAAGTGTGTACTTAAGCTAGGTAAGTTGGGCGCGTAATGAGTTGTGTGTAGTGTGGGTGTGGTTAAAGAAATGTTAGAAATCGGAATTAATTTTAGTTGTAGCGAAGTAAGCTCTATTTGATTATTTGGTTTAATTTTTTTTATGAAAAAAATGAATGTTCTAAGTTGGAGTTAATCTTTGTTGTAGTGAAGTAAGCTATATATTTATTTATTTTCTTTATATATATTAAAATAAAAATAAACTAGTGTATAAATATTTTAGCTAAGAATGTTATGTGTGCATATTATTTGAGGAATGATTATATTGTTTAGGAACAGCTGGGCTGGCCGGTTAGGCAGGATCGAGGTTCTGAGATGGTTTTGTGTTTTAGTTAGGGCTGGTTACACTTATTTTTGTGTTTGTTCTGCCCATTCATGGGATCATGATCGTGAGCGCTGCGATGGGCAATGTCATGATAAGAGACCAGAACCAATGTATTATTCTGATTCAGATGACATCTGTGCGGTATTATATTTGATCTCTCACTAATGAGTTACATGATAAAAGACGAACTGATGCGTTACATTTCCTTGTGTCTCCTGATTCCAGGCATCAGACGACAAGGAAATTGTTTAATAACTTCTATAAACAATGTGGTTCTTGTGTTTCCTCCTTTGTCATCATTGATGCGGATCCTTCATTATGGGAAACCATAAAAGTAATAAGACAGGAAATCCTCGTGTTCAGGAATAAGAGGAGATAAACATCTGTTCTGGAGGAAGATAAACCCACAAAGAGAGGAAGAGGCGAAAAACAATACGAGAACATCATCAATCCATAAATCTGTCAAACAAATACCCCTGGACCAGTCCACAAGAGGACAGAGAGAGGTCCAGGGAATGAGGGTGGGAGAGGGTTAAAATGGGACATTAGTGTATGATGGTGGGAGAAGGTTTCAGGTGGGACATTGAATGAAGGTGGAGGATAAAGGTGGACAATGTATGAAGGTGGAGGATAAAGTTGGACATTGTATGAAGGTAGAGGAGGATAAAGGGGGACATTGTATGAAGGTGGAGGATAAAGGAGGACATTGTATGAAGGTGGAGGATAAAGGAGGACATTGTATGAAGGTGGAGGAGGATAAAGGGGGACATTGTATGAAGGTGGAGGATAAAGGTGGACATTGTATGAAGGTGGAGGATAAAGGAGGACATTGTATGAAGGTGGAGGATAAAGGGGGACATTGTATGAAGGTGGAGGATAAAGGTGGACATTGTATGAAGGTGGAGGATAAAGGAGGACATTGTATGAAAGTGGAGGATAATGGTGGACATTGTATGAAGTTAGAGGAGGATAAAGGGGGACATTGTATGAAGGTAGAGGAGGATAAAAGTGGACATTGTATGAAGGTGGAGGATAAAGGTGGACATTGTATGAAGGTGGAGGATAAAGGAGGACATTGTATGAAGGTGGAGGATAAAGGAGGACATTGCATGAAGGTGGAGGAGGATAAAGGGGGACATTGTATGAAGGTGGAGGAGGATAAAGGGGGACATTGTATGAAGGTGGAGGATAAAGGTGGACATTGCATGAAGATGGAGGATAAAGGAGGACATTGTATGAAGGTGGAGGATAAAGGTGGACATTGTATGAAGGTGATGGATAAAGGTGGACATTGTATGAAGGTGGAGGATAAAGGTGGACATTGTATGAAGGTGGAGGATAAAGGTGGACATTGTATGAAGGTGGAGGAGAAAGGTGGACATTGTATGAAGGTGGAGGAGAAAGGTGGACATTGTATGAAGGTGATGGATAAAGGTGGACATTGTATGAAGGTGGAGGATAATGGTGGACATTGTATGAAGGTGGAGGAGGATAAAGGGGGACATTGTATGAAGGTGGTGGATAAAGGTGGACATTGTATGAAGGTGGCATCAGTAACCCATATATTGCCTGAATGACACAGCCTGGAGTTGGCTGATGCACGAGTACACACCAGGGCTTCACAATCCCCCCAAAAAACACAACAATTTTTTTAATTTTTGAAAAAGATTTTGGATAGCGGGTGCTACCTATGAGAAAATGTGAAATTACCAGACCCAGGCCCAGCAGCGCCATAATTTTTTTATTCGAAAATTAAAACAAACTTTCAGTGTCCTGGACCCCATCGTGTGGGTACGAAGGACCAAATCCAACAAGCCCCCACAGCAACATCAGTAAAGCATATATTGCCTGAATGACACAGCCTGGAGTTGGCCGATTCATGAGTACACAGCAGGGCTTCACAATTTAAAAAAAAAAACACAATTTTAGAAATTTTTGAAAAAGATTTTGGATAGCGGCTGCTACCTATGAGAAAATTTGAAATTCCCAGACCCAGGCCCAGTAGCGCCATCATTTTTTGATTTGAAATTTAAAACAACCTGTGCGTGTCCCGCACCCCAGCGTGTGGGTACAAAGGACCAAATCCAACAAGCCCCCACAGGGCTCATGTGGCCGTGAGATGTGGGCGCAACGTCTCCATTGCCCTGACCGGCCATTGTTTCCAAGACTTCTCACCAAGGCAAACCTTGTGAAGAACAGCGTGACACCGCCGTGACCTGTACACATGGTATGCTGAAGGGCCACTGAGACTTGTCCGGGCAGTGGAGGCTTAAGACACAGTGGAGGATGTGGAGGCGGAGTAGCACACTGTCACAGGACCAACGGGCTGACAGAGTGAAGCAGGAAGCAGCATGGCTTCAGAATCCCAAAGAAAAAACAACCATTTAAAAAAAAAAAATTAAGAATATTTTGGACAGCGGGTGCTACCTATATATTGCCTGAATGACACAGCCTGTAGTTGGCTGATGAATGAGTACACACTAGGGCTTCACAATCCCCCCAAAAAAACACAACAATTGTAGAAATTTATGAAGAAGACTTTTGGATAGCGGGTGCTACCTATGAGAAAATTTGAAATTCCCAGACCCAGGCCCCACAGCGGCATCAGTAAACCATATATTGCCTAAATGACACAGCCTGGAGTTGGCTGATGCACGAGTACTCACCAAAGCTTCACAATCCCTAATAAAAAGGACAAACATTTTTGACGAAAAATTTTATGAAAATTTAGGACAGCGAGGAGACCATTGAAATGTGTGAATTTTTTATTTGAAATTTAATGAAAAATTTGTGTCCTGGACCCCGCCGTGTGGGTACAAAGGACCTAATCTCACAAGCACCCACAGGGCTCATGTGGCCGTGAAATGTAGGCGCAATGCCTCCATAGCCCTGACCGGCCATTTTTGGTCTTTAAGAACAAGCACATATCCAAGAGTCCAGAAGACTCTATAATGCAGGACGATGGACCACCAAAAAACATTCTTCTATAAAATAATTTTTTATGAAATAAAGAAGCAGAGTTCATCCCTCTCCGTATTTTTTGGGAAAATTTTACTTAAAAAATCACACGCAACAAGCGTTCAATGGTGTAATGGTTATTTTTCTGGAAAATTCAAGTTTATTACAGTGATAATTATCAGAAAATTTGAAAAAAACACTACCCAAGAGTGTTTAATAACCCCATACATTGCACCATAAATGTTGAAATTTAAATTAAGCATGTATGTATGTACTTCAAAAATCCTAAAATTAAAGGCCCAAGCCCAGAAGCATCATGAAGTCAAGTAGTTCCAGAAAGACACAGGAGCAGTCAGGAGTAGGCATCAGCAGTACCCAAGAGGCTTCAATAACCCCTTACATTGCACGATCAATTGCGAGATCTAGCAATAACAGGTGTGTTCTGCTCTCAGATGTCCTGGGCTGCACGCGCAAAACACTGAACGGACCAGTGTGTGTCTATTTTTCACCGACAGGCGCGTGTAACCCGCTGAACCCCGTTCACGATAGGGATCAGGGATTGCAATTATTTGCCAGGAAAGAAGAATCACAACTAAGTGCAAGTCATAAGCTCGGGTTCATTAAGTCCCTGCACTTTGTACACACCGCATGTCTCTACTACCGATTGGATGGTTTAGTGAGGTCCTCGGATCGGCCCCGGCGGGGTAGGAGAAGGCCCTGGCAGAGCGCCGAGAATTTAAAGATCATTGTTGAAATTTGCATTAAGCATGTATTAGCTACTGCTAAACTTCCAAAAATTAAAGGCCCAAGGCCAGAAGCGTCAGTGAGGCAAGTAGTTCCTGAAAGACACAGAATGAGTCAGGAGCAGGCATTCGCAGTACCCAAGAGGGTTTCATAACCCCTTACATTTAAAGATCAATGTTGAAATTTGCATTAAGCATGTATTTAGCTACTGCTAAACATCCAAAAATTAAAGGCCCAAGGCCTGAGGCATCAGGGGGGCAAGTAGTTCCTGAAAGACACAGGATGAGCTAGGAGCAGGCAATCGCAGTACCAAAGAGGGTTTCATATCCCTAATTGATAACCCAAGAGGGTTTCATAACCATAATTGGGAAATGTCCAAATGCAGTGGTGTCCGCTCACCTCCGGAGCCAAATCTCCGACACACCTGTGCTGTCACGGACCCGCCGGTCCCGCCCCGGCTTCAACAGCGTATGGAAAGGAAGGATTGTCCGGCACCAGGTATGCTCTAAAAGATTGCTTTTATTCATGCCATAGCAAGGAAACAGACATCACAGGACTGTGGTAATCTGACGCGTTTCGCTCTCTCTTGAGCTTAAACGTAGACTAGTCTACATTTAAGCTCAAGAGAGAGCGAAACGCGTCAGATTACCACAGTCCTGTGATGTCTGTTTCCTTGCTATGGCATGAATAAAAGCAATCTTTTAGAGCATACCTGGTGCCGGACAATCCTTCCTTTCCATAATTGGGAAATGTTGGTGTGGCAGCATGGTCAATCTACTCTGAGGCATCTGGCATTGGTGGCTGGAAATCCTGGCTGATCCATCCCTGATTCATCTTGACAAACGCCAGTCTCTCCACATTTTTAGTGGACAGACGAGTTCGCCTTGGGGTAACTATGGCCCCGGCCGCACTAAACACCCGCTCTGATGGCACACTACTGGCCGGGAAGGACAGCTTTTCCAGGGCAAACTCTGCTAGTTGCGGCCATAAATCAAGTTTGGCTGCCCAGAAGTCCAGTGGATCTTCAATGGTTGTTGGCATGGCCATGTCAAGGTAAGCCACCACCTGCTGGTTCAGGTCCTGCTCCATGTCTACCTGCTGCTGATGAGTTGCTTCACTATGCGGGTGAAGAAAGCTACTCATCAGCGGCTAGAGACTCAGGCTGCTGCTGATTGAGCTGGACTGCTCCTGCCACCCCTCCCCTCCCCGCCCCAGCAGCCATGGCAGTGGAAGGTGAGCGCAGAGGGCCCCCCGAGTCAGACCTGCGAGTGGATGGACCATGTGGACGATAGGCATCGGCCAACTGACTACGTAGAATCTCTCTGTAGTAGGTCAGTTTGTCCTCCCTCTCAGTGGGTGTAAAAAAGGCCCCCATTCTGGGACGGTAGCAAGGGTCCAATAAGGTGGAGATCCAGAAGTCATCCCGCTGACGAATTTTGACAATTTGGGGGTCACTACGCAAGCAACTGAGCATGCATCGTGCCATTTGCGCCAGTGACTCGGAGAGACTACCTGCCTCCATCTCCACTGCATACTGCCACGGTGTGTCTGGGTCCTCTGTCTCACCTTCCTCATAACCCTCCAGCTCCTCTGGCTGCTCCTGCTCCTCCTTTCCTGTCCAATGACTAGAAACACCGGCCATCGGTACTGTAACGCCAAACACTCCGGGTCCCGCTCCTCCCCCGGAGAGCTCGCGGCGTTCTGTTCATGCTTGCAGCGCCCCGGTCAGACTCGCTGACCGGGAGCACGGCTCTGTGTCCCCAGGCGGGGACGTGCCTGCCCGCGGGTGGCATCCCGATCATCTCACCTGCCCCGTCCTCCTGCTCAGTCCCGGCACGCGCGGCCCCACTCTCTAGGGCGTGCACGCGCCGGGTCTCTCAGATTTAAAGGGCCAGTGCACCATTAATTGGTGCCTGGTCCAATCAGTTCCTAATCACTCCCTACACATAAAAACCCACTTACCCTTCCTGTCCTTGCCGGATCTTGTTGCCTTGTGCCCTGAGAAAGCGTTTAGTGTGTTCCCTTGCCTGTGTATCCAGATCTTCTGCTGTTGCCCCTGACTACGAACCATTGCCGCTTGCCTTGACCTTCTGCTACGTCTGATCTCGCCTCTGTCTAGTCCTTGTGTATCGCGCCAGTCTCAGCTGCCAGAGAGGTCGAGTCGCTACTGGGGGACACGACCTGGTAGTTACCGCCGCAGCATGTCCATCCCACTTTGCGGCGGGCTCTGGTGAACACCAGTAACTACTTAGAACCGATCCACCAGTACGACCCGCGCCATCGCCTCTCTGGCACAGAGGATCCACCTCCTGTGTCCTCACCAGCCGTCAGTCCGGATCCTGACACAAACCATGTGAAGAACAGCTTGACACCGCTGTGCCCTACACACGTGGTACGATGAAGGGCCACCGAGATTTGGACGTGCAGTGGAGGCCGAGGACAACTGCCAACTGCCTGAGGGCGAGAGCGTGGAGGAGGAAGCAGTGTGACCTGTCCAAGTTGCTGTTGTGGCTGTGCAGGAACCACATTTACCCAGTGGGCCGTAAAAGACATGTATTGTCCCTGCCCATAGTTACAGCTCCACACGTCGGCGCTAACGTGAACTTTTGAACACACCAACAGGCTCAAGGACTGTCCCACCTTCTCTTGTACAAACTTATGCAGGGCTGGTACTGCCTTCTTCGCAAAGAAATGACGGCTTGGGACTCTCCACCTCGGCTCGGCACAAGCCATCAATTCTCTGAAAGGTGCAGAGTCCACCACTTGAAAAGGGAGGGACTGCAACACCAGCAACTTGGACAGGAGCACATTCAACTTCTGCGCCGTTGGATGATGGGGCGCATACTGTTGTCTCTTGGACATGGCTTCGCCAATGGATTGTTGGCGGAATGGCTGACTAAAAGCGGGAGAAGCAGGAGCTACAGAAGGAGGGTTTGACACACAGCTCCCTTCGGCTGAGGTGGTGGAGTCTTGGCTGGATGAAGGAGGGAGCGGATGGCCACTGGGTGATGCAGCAGGCTGGACCACTACATGGGAGCCACGGTTCTCCCAGGCCGCTTTATGGTGGCGAAGCATGTGTTGACGCAGGGCCGTGGTGCCGACATTGGTAATGTATTTAAACACACCTCAACACGTGTCCATATTATATCATAATTACTACCACCTACTCCATTACTGTAGTACCCAGCTATGAGGACAACGGTACTTTCTATAGATGATATGCACTCTTGTTGTTTGGAGAGACCTATAATCGGGGTTCTTAGAAAGGACTCTCTATATATTACAAGGTAATATACCGCATATGGTCACTCATATAGATGTACATACATACACCACTAATCTCTGTGGTTCAAGACTATTAGAAGAGGGGAAAGTGAATTGGGTAAACTTCCCCTTATAATTTGTATAAACTATAACAAACTCTAACCCCGCTGTGCACCGCGGGGGAAAGATTGTACAGTGATAAGGTAGGTATTACTTTTGGTTTTCTATTCACTGCATTGTGTGAACTAATTCAGGACACGAGAGGAGGCGCTAATTAAAACATAATGCTATCACCCGACATGTTTCGCCCCTTACAGGGCTTTATCAAGGAGACAACTGACAGCAATGAGTGTCCCGGTCAGATCAGCTGTTTATATCCTCCCAGGGAGGGCCTGATGCGGTCCTAACCAATGAAAAGCAGATATACTTAGTAACCAATGAGATCTTAATTTGATATCCACTATCATGCAATCAAAAGTTGTCAGATTGCTATTAGATCCGCTCACCCAATATTCATACAGAACGTCACACGCCGTTACTTCCCGTCCAATTAGCTCTCGTATAGCGCTGTTACCTGCGGCCAATCCGCTGTCTGCCTTCTGAATCATCCCGGTACCTTCTTATGTAAACATCCGCTCGCGTCCCTAGTTACCAACCTCGCTGCCGGTCTGTGTTCACCCTATACGAAAAACACGCCTGTGTCCTTAGTAACCGGTACTATGCGCTCAATGTGGGCTGCAGCAACATCCAGATTTCAACCAATCGGACGCAAGCTCCTCCCCAATGTTTACTCACATGACTCTGCCATGTGGTATGAAAAACATAGCTGCACTCACCATGTTCAATTCTAAACCACTCTGAGTGCTGAAGGTTTATCCATTTATTTACGCTTTATGATACTTGATTATTGTTATTAGGAGAATTAAAGGTGTTACCGGCTATAGATAGGTTGTTCTTGCCCCACATTAACTTTATAGGTAGACAAGGTAAGTGAATATAACTATATCTTGACATTAGGGAAAGATGGAAATAAGGTAAGTATAAATAGGTCAATATTAGGGATGGATGTAAGTAGGTAGGTATAAATAAGGCATGGGTATATCTAAGGTAGATATAAATGAATCATAGCCTTATGTATACATAGATCATGTGAAAACGTATGGATGAAACAGAACTTGGACATGGATAAGTCAGAACATTATGTGTATATCAATCATGTGGGATCATGTGGAAACGTACAGATGGATCGGAACGTAATAAATGGACATGGGTGAGTCAATCTGACAAATCATAACATAACGACTAGATATATCACAACACTATAAATGGATGTAAGTAAGTAAGTGTTGTGAATTAACACCTGACCCAAAGATCTATATGGTTACATTAACTGTTAACATCACAGGCTGTTCATATTTACATTAATTCCATAATAAATACATAAAATGACCTTGGGACACCCATGAGTTCCATCTCTACTATTGTTTATAAAATATGTACATTCAGACTAGAGATTATATGAAATGCTGGTGGTCAATTAACTCATTTCATATCCAGACCATTCAGTCAAAACAACTGTCGCAAGTATTCTAAGTAAATTTACATTCGGATTAAAGACTTATTAAGATCTCAGAGCATAAAGGATCTCAATAGCCATAAAAAAGTGCCTATTCAGGTCTGTACGTACACATACGTCCGAGTTCTCAAATGAAGGCCGTGTAGTTAAATCCTTCATTTAACCCCTGTGGGCTTAAAGTTTTGAGGCGGAAATCCACCTGGATTCCTCTTTGAGTAAAATATTATCCAGGTTTCCGCCTCTGGGTCCCATTTTAATCTTCCTTAAACCCCAAAACTTCAAGACACTAGGATCCTTTTCATGTAAGTCTCTAATATGGCGGCAAATTGGTGTATCAGCACCAGTTCTGATACCACTTAGGTTCATCACCTAAACTCCTGTAGGGTTTTCCCTACATAGAGCTTAGAGCACGTACATGAACAGATGTATACGATACCTGTACTTTTACCATTAACAAAATCATACAACTTGCATGATCTGTTATCTACAGGGTTAATGAATTCCTTCCGACGAGGTACATATATACAGAAAGCACATCCCCACAAGGACATGTGCCAGTATTGGGATTTTGTAGCCACGTCCTATTCCGATCTACACTGAAATGACTGTGGACAACTCGGTCTTTCAGATTTAACCCCCTCCGGTATGTTATACTCGGGTATTTGTGTAAAACGTCCTTCAGATCGTCATCTGCCCAAAGAATCGGCCAATATTTCTTAATGATACTGGTTACTTGATCTGATCTATTATCAAACGTGCCAATGCACCTGATCATGGTGGTCATTCCTTCCATTGGTTTGCGTTTATCTTCTAATAAAGTTGTTCTTGATGTCCTTTTTGCTCTCTGAAAAGTGCTCTTCATATGTCTCTTGGGGTATCCCCTGTTGGCAAATCTACTAATTCATTTTCGAGATTCTTCCTCAAACGAACCTTCCTGTGAACAATTTTGTTTGATTCTTAAGAATTGTCGAACTGGGATACCCTAATATTGACCTATTTATACTTACCTTATTTCCATCTTTCCCTAATGTCAAGATATAGTTATATTCACTTACCTTGTCTACCTATAAAGTTAATGTGGGGCAAGAACAACCTATCTATAGCCGGTAACACCTTTAATTCTCCTAATAACAATAATCAAGTATCATGAAGCGTAAATAAATGGATAAACCTTCAGCACTCAGAGTGGTTTAGAATTGAACATGGTGAGTGCAGCTATGTTTTTCATACCACGTGGCAGAGTCATGTGAGTAAACATTGGGGAGGAGCTTGCGTCCGATTGGTTGAAATCTGGATGTTGCTGCAGCCCACATTGAGCGCATAGTATGGATTACTAAGGACGCAGGCGTGTTTTTCGTATAGGGTGAACACAGACCGGCAGCGAGGTTGGTAACTAGGGGCGCGAGCGGATGTTTACATAAGAAGGTACCGGGATGATTCAGAAGGCAGACAGCGGATTGGCCGCAGGTAACAGCGCTATACGAGAGCTAATTGGACGGGAAGTAACGGTGTGTGACGTTCTGTATGAATATTGGGTGAGCGGATCTAATAGCAATCTGACAACTTTTGATTGGATGATAGTGGATGTCAAATTAAGATCTCATTGGTTACTAAGTATATGGGCTTTTCATTGGTTAGGACCGCATCAGGCCCTCCCTGGGAGGATATAAACAGCTGATCTGACCGGGACACTCATTGCTGTCAGTTGTCTCCTTGATAAAGCCCTGTAAGGGGCGAAACATGTCGGGGTGACAGCATTATGTTTTAATTAGCGCCTCCTCTCGTGTCCTGAATTAGTTCACACAATGCAGTGAATAGAAAACCAAAAGTAATACCTACCTTATCACTGTACAATCTTTCCCCCGCGGTGCACAGCGGGGTTAGAGTTTGTTATTCCAGCATTAGTTTATACAAATTATAAGGGGAAGTTTACCCAATTCACTTTCCCCTCTTCTAATAGTCTTGAACCACAGAGATTAGTGGTGTATGTATGTACATCTATATGAGTGACCATATGCGGTACATTACCTTGTAATATATAGAGAGTCCTTTCTAAGAACCCCGATTATAGGTCTCTCCAAACAACAAGAGTCCATATCATCTATAGATAGTACCGTTGTCCTCATAGCTGGGTACTACAGTAATGGAGTAGGTGGTAGTAATTATGATATAATATGGACACGTGTTGAGGTGCGTTTTTAATACATTATCATCTCACAAATTATTTTCCTTAACAGTAAATAATAAAAG
Source organism: Hyla sarda (assembly GCF_029499605.1). Taxonomy (NCBI): domain Eukaryota; kingdom Metazoa; phylum Chordata; class Amphibia; order Anura; family Hylidae; genus Hyla; species Hyla sarda. The sequence goes on from NC_079190.1 coordinate 705,070, forward strand.
TCAATTTTATTTAGATAACACATCATTTGGAGGTTTCTTTTAATCCTTTGGGTTAATACGTTGTTGGCTCATATACCTCCTTTTGTGTTATTTGGCCCATATTGGTAGTGTTGTGGTGCCGACATTGGGACCCTGGCCACGCTTTACCTTCTGCCGACAGATCTTGCATGTGGCTACGTGAACCTCCTCCGGATGCCTGATGAAAAACTTCCACACCGCCGAGTAGCTGATTTTCCCACCCGCAGTCCGCACTAATTGACTGCTACTGGCGCCGTCTCCAGGAACCCCTGTTCCACTACATCCCGGAAAGGTAGGCTGCCGCGAAGCAGGTGGTCTCCCCCGGGCATGTTTGGCTCCTGAATTTCCACTCCTGTCACCACGCTGACTGCCAACCGTGCTACCGCCTTGCTGCCTCAAGGGCAACCTGCAACTCTTTTCTCCTGATGATGATGAAGCCCCTTCTGCACCCGGCTCCCAATTGCGATCGGCTTCATCATCATCATCCACAGGTGTGTGAACGTCACTGATATCCTCCTCAGGTTCCCCAACAGTGTCTGCTTCAGGACCCTGAACACTTGCAACACCGCCACCCACGTCACTCTACGCATCACTACTTTGCCGCCTAGCGGAGGAAGCGGCGCATGTCTCCTGCCCTTCTTGGCTGTCAGTAGCTGCTGACTGTCCTCTATTAGATCGTCCTCACTGAATAGTGGAGCTGAACCCACAGCATAAGATACTTCTCTAGGAGAGGAAACAGCATAGGACAAAGGCAATGGGAGGACAGGGACTGCTCCCGGGCCATGCCAACTGAGGGTTGTGTCTGAGGAACCCACCGACTGTTGACTGGGGGTGTCAGATGTCACTTGTGATGATGGGGATGAGTTAACCAATCGACGACGGCAGATGGGTTGCTGGTGGAGACACGACCGCTGGCTGATAACGGGAGCTCAGGCCTCTCGCTGCGACTCCTGCTGCCACTCACCCCGTCTGCTGCCAACTCTGCCTGAAGTATTTGGGCCTCTGCGACTCCTCTGTGCACGTCCTGGCACTTCTCTGCCTGACATATTTAGTGCGTTTATGAGGGTATTACAATACGCTACACTACTCTGTAAACAGTATTTGTCTAGAACAGCAACAGGTGATTACTTACGGCTGTCCTTTCACAGTATGTCGGCCCTTTACAGATTAACAGGTACTAAATGGTACAATACTTGGATGTACGTATGCGGTCTGCACTGAGGGCAGTAATATGCGCAACTATAGGCAGAAAAAAGTCTATATTTTTTTAAAACACCAGCCGGTGAATACTATTGTTTGGACTTTGACGGTTTGGAGCACCTTGACAGCTTAACAGGTACTAAATGGTACAATACTTGGATGTACGTATGCGGTATGCACTGATGAGGGCAGTAATATGCGTAACTCTATATTTAAAAAAAAAAAAAAAAAAAAACAGCCAGTGAATACTATTGTTTGGACTTGCACAGTATGTAGCCCCTTGACAGATTAACAGGTACAAAATGGTACAAATGCACTACAGACCACTGAACAATCACGTATTTCTGAACAGCAGCAGGACCCAACAGTGCAGCACCACAAAAAAAAATCCATGGATTAAACCCTAAATTGCCCTCGGTCACACAATTCTGAGCAGCAGAAGATTTGTTGAACAAATAAAAATAAACTCAATTGGGCTGAAATGAGGAGATAAGATGGTTGATAAAGTTCAGGCAGCTTGGAGATCTGTATGAGGCAGCTGACAGCTATCTGCCCCTCTCTGCTGCAATGCTCAATAACGTGAATAGGAGGTTTAGCAATCAATGATCCTTCTCAGAGTAACAGCACAGCACTCTGCACTCCTGCCTTTCCCTAATGCTGATGTGACTAGCAGTTGCAGTGTAACGCTGTTGTATGAGCTATTCACACACACACAGTCCCGTCCTCTCCATCTGACTGCATAGATGAAATGAAGAGAGGCAAGATGGCCGCCGATTATATAGGGGCTGTGACATCACAGGGGTCAGTGAACACTGATAGGCTGCATCTCACATGTGGTTCAGGGTCAGCCCGCCTACCTTCATTCCCGCCGCTGTTTCCCGCCCTCCCATAATCCCCTGCCCCATGTACTTACATGTGGATCTGCCAGCTTAGGTCTACAATAGCCTGGAACACTGTAAAATGGAGTTTAATGAAGCGATTCGGGCGATAGAATCACGTCGATATTCGTATTCGTTGCAAATCAAATTTTTCATGAAATTGTTAACGAATTTGGGTTCGTCAACTTCGATTCGCTCATCTCTAATTATAAACACACTGGGGCCAATGAATTGTTATAAACATGCATGGGGGCATAAATTTGGGGGACAAAGTAGTAGTTTAAAAACTCCGCCGGGGGATTGAAAACTGAAAATTTACACAGTAGTATATACACAGCATGCCACTCGATCCCCTGCTTTATAACTTCTGATCGCATCGGGTCTCAGAAGTAAGACCCACTGCGATCAATCCCTTATCCCCTCTACTAATGTATCCTCCTTAGCCACCTGCAGACTCCTGCAGCCAGGGAACTACTACTCCCATCATGGAAAGAAGTCTGTTCCATGATGGGAGTAGTAGTAGTCCCGGCTGCAGTGGCGTCCCTAGGGGGGGGCCAGAGGGGGCCATGGCCCCCCCTAGATCAGGCCGTGCCCCCCCTTGGGCCCCCCCAATTTAAAATAAATAGGGATGTCCCAATACATTGATGGCTCCGCCCCCAGCACAGGAGAGGAGGGGCCGAGATTTTTCGTAAATCGCTGTAAAACAGCGCAATTTTTGCCGCGATTTTTCCATAAATTGTTCTTGTAATGTGACCTGTTGGGGACCTGTGGACACTGGAGGAGGGAAAGTGACCCCTCTGGAAGGACAACATGTGAACACATTAACCCCTCAAGGGTACATTCACATGTACAGGATCTGCTGCATATTTTTGCTGCATATTTTGTGCAGCTGATTTTGCAACCCATTAGCTTCAATAGGTAGCAAAATCAGCTGCAGAAAATATACAGCAGATCCTGTACGTGTGAGCGTATCCTAAGGGCTCATTCAGGGGTGGATCCACAGTGTAATTTACGCTGCGGATCCCCCGACAATGGACCCTACAGTGCTGCCTCTATCTGTGCCTGATCATACCGGCAATCCTCCGCTACGAGCAGACACGCTTTCATGTGTATGCTCACACACATCATGGCCGCTCCTGCTCTCTGAACTAGGCCGAGAGCAGCCGCGATGTGTGCATTGTCGGGGGATCCGCAGCGTAAAATATGCTGGGGATCCATCCATGTAAATGAGCCCTAAGGACACAAGGCGTATGTGTACGCCCAGTGCCGGCTCCCACTGTGTTGTATAAATCATTAGCTAGAAACCTCGGCTAATGCCAGACATCACCAATCAGGCTGATGTCCGACATTAACACTTTAGATGCCGCTATCAAAGTTGATGGTAGTGTCCAAAAGTTTTAACGCATTAAGGACCGAGCGTTTTTCCATTTTTGCACTTTTGTTTTTTCCTCCTTACCTTTTAAAAATCCTAACCCTTTCAATTTTGCACCTAAAAATCCATATGATGGCTTATTTTTTGCGCCACCAATTCTACTTTATAATGACATCAGTCTTTTACCCAAAAATCTATGGCAAAAATGGAAAAAGAATCATTGTGTGTATATATATATATGTGTATGTATGTATATATATATATATATATATATATATATATATATATACATATATATATATATATATATATATATATATATATATATACATGCACACACGTTTTAAAATTGCCCCCCCACTTTTGTCACTGGCCCCCCATGTGCCCCTCCTAAATATGAATGCTGGAGACGCCACTGCCCGGCTGCCAGAGTCTGCCGACGGCTGATACTTTCGGTTGAAAAACTGAGGCAAATAAATGGCATCTCTTTGCATCAGTTTCATCCGTTCTTAGAATGGTCCGTTTAGGAGGCGATAACAGAGAAAATATTGTATTTAATGAAATTCATCTTTATTATAACGAAATTCAAATTACTTTTTAAACAGGGAACAATTTATGTGTGCGGGCAGGGCACTAAAAATATAGCTGACAATAATAAAAATGTAGTCTGTGTGTGTTTTTCCCATTTTTTTTTTAGTTAGTACTACTACTCCCAGCATGGAACACACTGTTCCATGATGGTAGCAGTAGTACCTGTACTAATTGACAGATCACTCATTTCACTCCTGAAACCCAATGTGATCCTCCTGCATAATGTATAGATGCGGCCGCTCTATGGTCCCCTGCACTGACGTATATATACACATATTGATATTTCACACAGAGAGTTATGGTCATAATATTCCTCTTTGTATACTGGTATTATTACTAATATTGGTCTCAGTATACAGGATTTGGTCAGTAACAGTATGGTGGTAATATGTATGGTGATAATATTCCTCCTTGTATACTGGTATTATTACTAATATTGGTCTCAGTATACAGGATTTGGTCAGTAACAGTATGATGGTAATATGTATGGTGATAATATTCCTCCTTGTATACTGGTATTATTGGTAATATTGGTCTCAGTATACAGGATTTGGTCAGTAACAGTATGATGGTAAAATGTATGGTAATAATAATTCTCTTTGTATACTGGTAAAATTACTAATATTGGTCTCAGTATACAGGATTTGGTCAGTAACAGTATGATGGTAATATGTATGGTGATAATAATTCTCTTTGTATACTGGTATTATTACTAATATTGATCTCAGTATACAGGATTTGGTCAGTAACAGTATGGTGGTAATATGTATGGTGATAATATTCCTCCTTGTATACTGGTATTATTACTAATATTGGTCTCAGTATACAGGATTTGGTCAGTAACAGTATGATGGTAATATGTATGGTGATAATAATTCTCTTTGTATACTGGTATTATTACTAATATTGGTCTCAGTATACAGGATTTGGTCAGTAACAGTATGATGGTAATATGTATGGTGATAATAATTCTCTTTGTATACTGGTATTATTACTAATATTGATCTCAGTATACAGGATTTGGTCAGTAACAGCATGTGTCATGTCTGTATTGGCCTGTGTTCACACACAGCTATTGGTTTGGTTGTGTGTGAACGGTTTTATGTACTCTGATCAGGGAATAGTTAATAGCCTTTGGTTTGCTAGCCAATAGCTCCTAGGGTGTTTATATTTTAGAGCTGCAACAATTAATCGATAATATCGATTAAATTCGATAACGGGATTCGTTGTCAATGAATCTCGTTATCGAATAATCGCCCGATTCATTGTCCGCGGTGGCAGTGAATGAATGAATGAAGCTGACATGTCCCGAGTGTAGGCTTCATTCATTCACCGCCGCCGCCCGACATGTCCCTGCTGCTGCTGCTCTACTCCTAGCGTAATTAGCGCAGCGCCGGGACATGTCTATTCTTTGCTGCTCATCTCTGTACCTGACAGACTGAGCAGCAGAGAATAGTCCCGGCGGTGCGCTAATTTCGCTAGGAGTAGAGCAGCAGCAGGGACATGTCGGGCGGCGGCGGTGAATGGAAGTATCGGGCCAATACTACCAATTAGCATGGTATCGGGGACCTGCTTCTCCCGTTCTCCTGTCCGCATCCCGTCCCATGGAGGAGCCTGTGAAACACGTCACTCCACCTCTTTCCCCGCGCCCAGCGTAACGCTACGGAGGAAGCAGAGTGACGTGTATGTCACATGATCCTCCATAGGATGACATAATGCGGACGGGAGAACGGGACAGAGGACAGCCGCAGGTGAGTGCTGTCTACAAGGGTGGGGGCTGCCATCTAGTGGAGGGGCTTCTACTAATGTCTACGTGGGGCCCTGCTGTCTAAAGCAGGGTGGCCCTGCTGTCTAAAGCGGGGTGGCCCTGCTGTCTAAAGTGGGGTAGCCCTGCTGTCTAAAGCGGGGTGGCCCTGCTGTCTAAAGTGGGGCCTGCTGCCTAAAGGGGGGAACAGGGGTGCAATGCTCTGCACATACCCCCATCTGTATAGGAATGTACATACACTGCTATACATGTGTGGGGGGGGGGGGGTATGTGCAGACTGCATAGCATTGCACCCCAGGGTCTGTAAAAGCAATGCTCTGCAGTCTGCACATACCGCCATGTGTATAGGAGTTCTATATAAAAAAAAAAAAGCACACAAAAAACATGTAAATGAACCGTTCCCCAATAAAAATGTGCTCCCCCTTTTCCTATTGCTATACAAAAAGGTAAAATAACTTTTTCTTTTACATATTTGAAACTACCGTATGGCTAACTGTCTGAACTATTAAAATATTAGTGAATCATTAACATATTATTTTAATAGTTCAGACAGTTACCCATGCGGCAGTATCAAATTTACCCTGGTTTCTGTACAGGATCATTAATAATGACAGCATCCGGTGTAAATGTAAAAAAAAAATAAAGAAATCCCCAAATTACTGCTGTTTGGTCACATCACATGCTGGAAAATTTTAATATGGCAATTGTACATAATTTTTCAAGTGGAATCAGCTGAACCCCTTTTTTTGGCATTTTGAAATTTTTTCCGATTAATCGATGAAATAATCAACAACTAATCGATTATTTAAATAATCGTTAGCTGCAGTCCTAGCCTTTTTAAAGTCAGCCCAATCTAGCCTCTGGGCTGGTGATTGAGATTATTAAATCCTGACTTGCTAACATGCTGGACATGCTGCTTTGGAGCTCTTGGTGAAACATTTTTTATTTGAGCTTTTAAAGGGGTACTCCGGCGCTAAGACATCTTATCCCCTATCCAAAGGATAGGGGATAAGATGCCTGATCGCGGGGGTCCCGCCGCTGGGGACCCCTGTGATCTTTCACTCAGAACCCCTTCACCATCAGTCCCCGGAACATGTTTGCTCTGGGTCTGATGACTGGCAATCATGTTATGTCACGCTCCGCCCCCTCAATGCAAGCCTATGGGAATTGGGCATGACAGCTGTCACGGTCCGTGATCGCCAGTCTTCAGACCCTGAGCGAACATGCTGCGGGGACTGATGGTAACAGGGTGCTGCGTGAAAGATCACGGGGGTCCCCAGAGGCGGGACCCCCGAGATCAGGCATCTTATCCCTATCCTTTGGATAGGGGATAAGATGTCTTAGTGCCGGAGTACCCCTTTAATCTACTATCTCTGTTCTAGCATGCACTTTGTATTTTCTGGCTTTAGCCATGTTAGGTGGCATGCTCTTAGTAGATTTTAAGCTGTGTTTGTTTATACGGTTTTAGGATTTGTTTATCTTTTCTGCTATGTGTCTGTTCATACTGTGTTTTCTGTTCTGTGTTTATATTTCTGTTTTCCTACTGGGTCAGCTTCTTGACCACACTGTGGAGTGTGCCGCTGGCCAGTAGTCTATTTGGATTTATTATTAATGGCTACTCCTATAGTGGAGTGGAGTGTCCAGTTTGTGTGTCTGTGAACAGTGTCCTATATTTGGCATCCCTGTTTCTGCTCCATGGGGACAATCCTGTCTACTGGAGGTTTTATGAGGGATTGCGATTCCTGTCTTGTGTTCAGTGTGAACAGTGTTCTATATTATATCCTGTTGTATCAGTTTTGCTGAGTTGTAACTAGGCATCGCTGTTACTGTTCCATAAGGACTCCTTGTCTACTGGAGGTGTTCTGAGGGATTGCGATTATGTCTGTTTAGCGATAGATCCCATTTACCTGTCCGTGGGGACTCAGAGGGTATTGTTATTCCTGTGTCTACCGGAGGTTTTTCTAGGGGACTATGCTATATTTCGTTCTGTTCCTGGAGTCTGTTTAGACTTATCTATTTTCCTGTCTGGTGTGTTGTACTATATGTTTATTAGTTCTTGATTTCACATCTTTGGAGTTCTATACATGACTACTGATCTATAGTGTCCTCTGTTCAAGACCACTGATCTATAGTGTCCTCTGTTCACGACCACTGAGTCTTCTGTTCATGTCCACTGATCTATAGTGTCCTCTGTTCATGCCCGCTGATCCTTAATTTCCTCTGTACTAAAACTCTGATTTGTGTCCTGAACTTTGTCTGTTATTCTAGAGTTCTATTTTCCTTTTATGTTTCTGGTTTCAGACCGACTATTTATTAGTATGTGTTTTTATTAGGCCCCTGCACTTTAGTTCAGGAAGGGACCGGCGCCCAGTTGTCGATCCGCCTTTAACCCCTTCATGACCCAGCCCATTTTCACCTTCATGATCTGGGCATTTTTTGAAAATATGACCACTGTTGTCACGATTCGGCTGGCTGGAGGTGGATCCTCTGTGCCAGAGAGGGATTGGCGTGGACCGTGTTGGTGGACCGGTTCTAAGTTGCTACTGGTATTCACCAGAGCCCGCCGCAAAGCGGGATGGTCTTGCAGCGGCGGTAGCAACCAGGTCGTATCCACCAGCAACGGCTCAACCTCTCTGATTGCTGAAGATAAGCGCGGTACAAGGGAATAGACAAGAGCAAGGTCGGACGTAGCAGAAGGTCAGGGCAGGCAGCAAGGATCGTAGTCAGGGGCAACGGCAGGAGGTCTGGAACACAGGCTAGGAACACACAAAGAAACGCTTTCACTGGCACAATGGCAACAAGATCCGGCGAGGGAGTGCAGGGGACGTGAGGTATAAGTAGGGAGTGCACAGGTGAGAATACTGATTAGGCCTGCTGCGCCAATCAGTGGCGCAGCGGCCCTTTAAATGGCAGAGACCCTAAGGAGCGGGGCCGCGCACGCCGGGACAACACAGACGGGGAACGGGTCAGGTACGGGAGCCGAGATGCGCATCTCGAGCGGGCGCGTCCCGCATCGCGAATCGCATCCCGGCTGGGAGTAATATCGCAGCGCACCCGGTCAGCAGGTCTGACCGGGGCACTGCAAATGAGAGAACGCTGCGAGCGCTCCGGGGAGGAGCGGGGACCCGGAGCGCCCGGCGTAACAACTGTCACTTTAAACATTAATAACTCTGATGCTTTTACTTATCATTCTGATTCCAAGATTGTTTTTTCGTGACATATTCTACTTTATGTTATTGGTAAAATGTCACTGATATTTGTATCCTTTCTTGGTAAAAAAATCTAAAAATTTCATGAAAATTTTGAAAATTTAGCATTTTTCAAACTTTGAAAGTCTCTGCTTGAAAGGAAAATGGATATTCCAAATAAATTACATATTGATTCACATATACAATATGTCTACTTTGTGTTTGCATCAAAAAATTGACAAGTTTTTACTTTTGGAAGACACCAGAGGCTTCAAAGTTCCGCAGCAATTTTCCAATTTTTCTCAAGATTTTCAAAATCGTAATTTTTCAGGGCCCAGTTCAGGTTGGAAGTGGATTTTAAGGGCCTTCATATTAGAAATACCCCATAAATGACCCCATTATAAAAACTGCACCCCCCAAAGTATTCAAAATGACATTCAGTAAGTGTTTTAACCCTTTAGGTGTTTCACAGGAATAGCAGCAAAGTGAAGGAGAAAATTCAAAATCTTAATTTTTTACACTCGCATTTTCTTGTAGACCCAATTTTTGAATTTTTACAAGGGGTAAAAGGAGAGAAATCACCCTAAAATTTGTAACCCAATTTCTCTCGAGTAATCAAATACCTCATATGTGTATGTAAAGTGTTCGGCGGGCGCAGTAGAGGGCTCAGAAGGGAAGGAGCGACAATGGGATTTTGGAGAGTGAGTTTTTCTGTAAGGGTTTTTGGGGGGCATGTCCCATTTAGGAAGCCCCTATGGTGCCAGAACAGTGGACCCCCCCCCACATGTGACCCCATTTTGGAAACTATACCCCTCATGGAATTTAATAAGGGGTACAGTGAGCATTTACACCCCACTGGCGTTTGGCAGATATTTGAAACAGTGGACTGTGCAAATCAAAAATTTTATTTTTCATTTTCACAGACCACTGTTCCAAAAATCTGTCATACACCAGTGGGGTGTAAATGCTCACTGCACCCCTTATTACATTCCGTGAGGGGTGTAGTTTCCAAAATGGGGTCACATGTGGATATTTATTGTTTTGCGTTTGTCAGAACTGCTGTAACAATCAGCCACCCCTGTGCAAATCGCCTCAAATGAACATGGCGCACTCTCCCTTCTGGGCCTTGTTGTGCGCCCCCAGAGCAGTTTGCGCCCACATATGGGGTATCTCTGTACTCAGGAGAAATTGCGTTACAAATTTAGAGGGTCTTTTTTCCCTTTTACCTCTTGTGAAAATGAAAATTAAAGGGCAACACCAGCATGTCAGTGTAAAAAATTAATTTTTTTACACTAACATGCTGGTGTAGACCCCAACTTCACCTTTTCATAAGGGGTTAAAGAAGAAAAAGCCCCCCAAAATTTGTAAGGCAATTTCTCCCGAGTACGGCGATACCCCATATGTGTCCCAAAACTGTTGCCCTGAAATACGACAGGGCTCCAAAGTGAGAGAGCGCCATGCGCATTTGAGGCCTGAATTAGGGATTTGCATAGGGGTGGACATAGGGGTATTCTATGCCAATGATTCCCAAACAGGGTGCCTCCAGCTGTTGCAAAACTCCCAGCATTCCTGGACAGTCAATGGCTGTCCGGCAATACTGGGAGTTATTATTTTGCAACAGCTGGAGGCTCCGTTTTGGAAACAGTAGCGTACCAGACGTTTTTCATTTTTTGGGGAGGGGGGGCTGTGTAGGGGTATGTGTATATGTAGTGTTTTTGTTGGGAGTTGTAGTTTTGCAACAGCTGGAGGAACACTGGTTTGGAAACACTAAGTTAAGTAATAAACTTTCAAGTGTTTTGCAACCAAACTTAGTGTTTCCAAACCAGTGTGCCTCCAGCTGTTGCAAAACTACAACTCCCTGTCAGTGCATGCTGGGAGTTATAGTTTTGCAACAATTGCAACAGCTGGAGGCACTGAGGTAGGAAACGGACAATGTTTCTCAACTAGTGTGCCTCCAGTTGTTGCAAAACTACAACTCCCAGCATGCCCAGACTGCCCAGGCATGCTGGAAGTTGTAGTTCGGCAATATCTGAAGGATCAGATGTTGCCGAACTACAACTTCCAGCATGCTTGGGCAGTCTGGGCATGCTGGGAGTTGTAGTTTTGCAACATCTGGAGGTCCACAGTTTGGAGACCACTGTATAATGGTCTCCAATCTGTGCTCTTCCAGATGTTAGAGAACTACAACTCCCAGCATGCCTGGACAGACTGAGCATGCTGAGATTTGTAGTTTTGCAACATCTGGAAGAGCACAGATTGGAGACCATTATACAGTGGTCTCCAAACTGTGGGCCTCCAGATGTTGCAAAACTATAACTCCCAGCATGCCCAGAAAGCCAAAGGCTGTCTGGGCATGCTGGGAGTTGCAGTTTTGAAACTCCCAGAGGCAGCAGTGAGATCGCTTTACGGCGATCTCACTGCTGCCAATGAAGATGCCGCCCTGCTGCTGCAAACTCACCTCCGGGACGCAGCGCAGCCGGGACCGCATGGAGGACACCAGGACGGCTCAGGACACCGCTCGGACGGGTAAGTGACGCCGTGGGGACGGGTCAGGGACACTTAGCAGAGCGGTGTGTGTCCCGATCCCCGTGATCGGAACTCACACACCGCGCTGCTAAGTATTTTCATAGCGAAACGCTGCTATCAGCTAGTCAGATTTGACTAGCTTATAGCAGCGATCGCTGGGGGGGGTGGGGGATGAAACCCCCCGTGGTCGCACGGTAAGATGGCTGGCTATCAGTGATAGCCACCATCTTTCCGGGCGCTGCGGGATGCCGCGAGTAGCGGCAGTAATGTTCATGACGTACCTGTATGTCATGGGTCGGGAACACTTTGCCACCCATGACGTACAGGTATGTCATAGGTCGGGAAGGGGTTAAGGGTGGATGGGCAAGTAGGCAGGGAGAGGGGTTTTAGGGTCAGTATAGGGCTCACTCTCTCTGTTCCCTGGTCGGTCCCTAAAAGTATGATGGTAATATTTATAGTGATAATACTCCTTCTTGTATATTGGCATTATTACTAATATTGAGCTCAGTAAACAGGATTTGGTCAGTAACAGTATGATGGTAATATGTATGGTGATGAAATTCCTCCTTGTATACTGGTATTATTGGTAATTGTCACGATTCGGCTTACAGGTGGTGGATCCTCTGTGTCAGCGAGGGATTGGCGTGGACCGTGCTAGTGGACCGGTTCTAAGAGGCTACTGGTTTTCACCAGAGCCCGCCGCAAAGCGGGATGGTCTTGCTGCGGCAGTAGCAACCAGGTCGTATCCACTAGCAACGGCTCTACCTCGCTGACTGCTGAGAAGGCGTGGGACAGAAGGACTAGGCAGAGGCAAGGTCAGACGTAGCAGAAGGTCGGGGGCAGGCGGCAAGGTTCGTAGTCAGGATGGGTAGCAGAAGTTCAGGACACAGGCTTTGGACACACTAAACGCTTTCACTGGCACAAGGCAACAAGATCCGGCAAGGGAGTGCATGGGAGGAGGTCAGATAAAGGCAGGGAGCAGATGGGAGCCAATTAAGCTAATTGGGCCAGGCACCAATCATTGGTGCGCTGGCCCTTTAAGTCGCAGAGAGCTGGCGCGCGCGCGCCCTAGAGAGCGGAGCCGCGCGCGCCAGCAGATGACAGCAGGGGACCGGGACGGGTAAGTGACCTGGGATGCGATTCGCGAGCGGGCGCGTCCCGCTGTGCGAATCGCATCCCCGACGGCCATGACAGTGCAGCGCTCCCGGTCAGCGGGACTGACCGGGGCGCTGCGGGGAGAGAGACGCCGTGAGCGCTCCGGGGAGGAGCGGGGACCCGGAGCGCTAGGCGTAACAGTACCCCCCCCCTTAGGTCTCCCCTTTTCTTTGACCGGCAACTGCCTCCCCTGGGATGAGGACACCGGGAAAAAATGGAGGGTTTCCTCAACGGCAGGCAGTACAGCAGGAGTGGGAATGGGGAGGGAGGGCAGAGGGCGAAGCCTGGCACGGGGCAGTGTGACACCAGGACGGGGGCCATGAGGAGGCACAGAGGTTTGCCTGACGGGACTGGGAGGGGGGGAGAGGCACTTCCTATGGCAGGCAGAGTCCCAGTTCTTTATCTCCCCGGTGGTCCAATCAAGGGTGGGGGAATGAAGCCGGAGCCATGGCAGACCGAGGAGGACCTCAGAGGTACAACTGGGGAGAATGAAGAACTCAATCCTTTCGTGGTGGGGTCCGATAGACATCAGGAGGGGTTCTGTGCGGTAACGCACGGTGCAGTCCAATCTGGCTCCGTTGACCGCGGAAATGTAGAGCGGTTTGGCGAGACGGGACACCGGGATGCAGAATTTATTAACAAAGGACTCCACAATAAAATTCCCGGAGGCACCAGAGTCCAAGCAGGCCACGGCTGAGAGGGAGGAGTTGGCTGTAGGAGAAATCCGCACGGGCACCGTGAGACGTGGAGAAGAAGACTTAGAACCAAGAGATGCCACACCCACGTGAGCTGGGTGTGTGCGTGCGTTTCCCAGGCGTGGAGGACGGATAGGGCAATCCACCAAGAAATGCTCGGTACTGGCACAGTACAGACAGAGATTTTCTTCTCTACGGCGATTCCTCTCTTCCTGGGTCAGGCGAGACCGATCCACTTGCATGGCCTCCTCGGCGGGAGGCCCAGGCATAGACTGCAAAGGATGCTGTGGGAGAGGTGCCCAGAGATCTAAGTCTTTTTCCTGGCGGAGCTCTTGGTGTCGCTCAGAAAAACGCATGTCAATGCGGGTAGCTAGATGGATGAGTTCTTGGAGGTTGGCAGGAATCTCTCGTGCGGCCAGCACATCCTTGATGCGACTGGATAGGCCTTTTTTAAAGGTCGCGCAGAGAGCCTCATTATTCCAGGATAGTTCAGAAGCAAAAGTACGGAATTGTATGGCGTACTCGCCAACGGAAGAATTACCCTGGACCAGGTTCAGCAAGGCAGTCTCAGCAGAAGAGGCTCGGGCAGGTTCCTCAAAGACACTTCGGACTTCAGCAAAGAAGGACTGGACTGTGGCTGTGGCAGGATCATTGCGGTCCCAGAGCGGTGTGGCCCAAGACAAGGCCTTTCCTGAAAGAAGGCTCACTACGAACGCCACCTTAGACCGTTCTGAAGGAAACAAGTCTGATAACATCTCCATATGCAGGGAACACTGAGACAAAAATCCACGGCAGAGTCTGGAGTCCCCATCAAATTTGTCCGGCAGGGACAAGCGGAGGTTAGGAGCGGCCACTCGCTGCGGAGGAGGTGCAGGAGCTGGCGGAGGAGATGGTTGCTGCTGTAGCAGAGGCAGAATTTGCTGTAACATGGCGGTCAACTGCGACAGCTGCTGTCCTTGTTGGGCAATCTGCTGCGATTGCTGAGCGACCACCGTGGGAAGATCAGCGAGACTTGGCAGCGGCACCTCAGCGGGATCCATGGCCGGATCTACTGTCACGATTCCGGCTGGCAGGTGGTGGATCCTCTGTGTCAGCGAGGGATTGGCGTGGACCGTGCTAGTGGACCGGTTCTAAGAGGCTACTGGTTTTCACCAGAGCCCGCCGCAAAGCGGGATGGTCTTGCTGCGGCAGTAGCAACCAGGTCGTATCCACTAGCAACGGCTCTACCTCGCTGACTGCTGAGAAGGCGTGGGACAGAAGGACTAGGCAGAGGCAAGGTCAGACGTAGCAGAAGGTCGGGGGCAGGCGGCAAGGTTCGTAGTCAGGATGGGTAGCAGAAGTTCAGGACACAGGCTTTGGACACACTAAACGCTTTCACTGGCACAAGGCAACAAGATCCGGCAAGGGAGTGCATGGGAGGAGGTCAGATAAAGGCAGGGAGCAGATGGGAGCCAATTAAGCTAATTGGGCCAGGCACCAATCATTGGTGCGCTGGCCCTTTAAGTCGCAGAGAGCTGGCGCGCACGCGCCCTAGAGAGCGGAGCCGCGCGCGCCAGCAGATGACAGCAGGGGACCGGGACGGGTAAGTGACCTGGGATGCGATTCGCGAGCGGGCGCGTCCCGCTGTGCGAATCGCATCCCCGACGGCCATGACAGTGCAGCGCTCCCGGTCAGCGGGACTGACCGGGGCGCTGCGGGGAGAGAGACGCCGTGAGCGCTCCGGGGAGGAGCGGGGACCCGGAGCGCTAGGCGTAACAGTAATATTGGTCTCAGTATACAGGATTTGGTCAGTAACAGTATAATGAAAATATGTATGGTGATGATATTCCTCCTTGTATACTGGTATTATTACTAATATTGATCTCAGTATACAGGATTTGGTCAGTAACGGTATGATGGTAATATGTATGGTGATGATATTCCTCCTTTTTACTGGTATTATTGGAAATATTGGTCAGTATACAGGATTTGGTCAGTAACAGTATGATGGTAATATGTATGGTAATAACATTCCTCCTTGTATACTGGAATTATTACTAATATTGATATCAGTATACAGGATTTGTTCAGTAACAGTATGATGGTAATATTTATAGTGATATTTCCTCCTTTACTAAACTAAAGGGCTCTTGTTTTTCTTGTCCTGTGTTTTAAAATGTTTTTTTTTTATTTTTTTTTTATAGACGATGGGTTAGGAAGTGGGCGGGCACTGAGGGTAGACTTTGTTGTGGGCCATGGGATTTATGGGATTTAACCCCTTCAGTAATAAAAGTTTGAATCACTCCCTTTTCCCATAAAAAAAAAAAAAAAAAAATATATATATATATATATATATATAAAAACAAAAATAAAGATAAACATATGTGGTATTGTCGCACGTGTAAATGTCTGAACTATAAAAATATATCATTAATTAAACCGCATGGTCAATGGCGTACATGTGAAAAGATTCCAAAGTCCAATTTTGCATAATTTTTGGTCACTTGGGACACCTTATAAAAATTTATAAAAAGTGATCAAAAAGCCCCATCAAAACAAAAACGGCACCGATAAAAACTTCAGATGATAGCGCAAAAATTTACCCTCATACTGCCCCGTATATGGAAAAATAAAAAGGTTATAGGGGTCAGAAGATGACAATTTTGGACATACTAATTTTGGTGCATGTATTTTATAATTTTTTAAAGTAGTAAAATAAAATAAACCTATATAAATTGGGTATCCTTTTAACCATATGGACCTACAGAATAAACATCAGGTGTCATTTTTACCAAAAAGTGCACTCCGTAGAATCGTAAGCTCCCAAAAGTTACAAAATGGAGGATGTTTTTTCAATTTTGCCCCACAAATATCTTTTTTCTGGTTTTGCCGTAAATTTTGCAGTGAAGTGATTGATGTCATTACAAAGTACAATTGGTGGTGCAAAAATCAAGCCCTAAAATGGGTCTGTGGGGGCAAAATTGAAAGTGTTATGATGAGGAGGAAAAAACAAAAGTGCAAAAATGAAAAAACCTGTGGTCCTTAACGGGTTAACCCAGTGGTCCACACCTACTCAATCCTCCAACTAACACATTTTCATTACACCAGTGAGCTGGACCCCTTACCATAGAACATCCTCATCACACTAAGGCCACGGCCACCACTCATGCCAGACCCCTCCTTCACAGGCTAGGCTTTATGCAGCCTAGAAACAAAAGGAAATGTAGTGTCCATTACGACTGTTCCAGCTACCGTCCTAAGAAAGTTGTCGAGTGGCTGAGCGTATTCCAAAAGCATAAAATGTGTATTAGGTTCTGGAGAGTTAATGCTAATGTGTTTATGTGCATTGTACATATTTAAATGTATACACTGAGGCCTCAAAAAGTGTAAAGGGTGTAAACAAAACTGCATTTACCATATATAAAAGAACGATGCTTTGGTCACTTGATACTCCTAGCCAATGATTGCAGGAGAGATTTCCTAGTCCAGCTAGTTAGTAGAGGCTTGAAGGGGTTTGTTCAGAACACACAGAGCCAGAGGCCCTGATTGTGATGACCCAGCCACGCCCTCACGTGATGTCACACCAGACCCCCTCCCATAGACATGAATGGAGGGGGCTTGGTGTGACGTCACAAGGGTGTGACCGTGATGTCATGACCCCTGCCACAGGAACCCGGCATTTGTTTAGAACACCGGGGGCTGTGGGAGATTGTGGGGGGCCCAAGCAGCGGGACCCCCCAAGATCAGACATTTTATCCCTAAGCTTTGGATAGGGGATAAGATGTCTAGCAATGGAGTACCCCTTTAACTTTTGCCAGGGCCATATGTGTGTGATCTAGCTCTGCTATTGCTCAGCCTACCTACACCTATGACACGTCATCTACCTAGATCACATGTCTACAATAAAGTCACTGTTCCTTCTCCTATTTCTGTCCAGACTGTGAGGATATTGTTCTACAAGATTCCTGCCTCTGAGAGGGAGAACTTTGTCTTTGTTGGAGAGGAGAATGCTGAACAAGGGCCTCTCTGAATTACACTAATCCCTTGTGTGCCTTGTCAGGACGAATTCCCTGAACATGTCTTTTCGAATATTGTGTTACAGGACCCCTGCTGAATTAAGGGAAGGCCACATTTTGCACATTGAACCACAGTGAGCTGACCTGTGGAGATACTGATCGGTAGTTTTAGTAAATTTGGACTGAGAACTTGAGAATCAGAGAACATTCACATCTATATTAGTCATTTCACGTGATAAGGAAGCACATCACTGCCAAATTATGCTATAAAAGCAAGAATTAAAGGGACAATGACCAAATAACCACCACACTAGCAAGCATGGTTCATTGGTCACCAAGTAGGGGATACCTCCCTCATGTCACATGGGTGATGGATGAACTAGTGAGTCCATCCATAGACACAGACCCTTAAAGGAAAGGAAGTGATGTCGTGTGAGATTTTATTTATTATTTTATGTCATTTTGTCAAGTTGTGTTTTCCGTTCCATCTGGACTGCGGTAGACCATGAGTCCGTGTTATATCGGAGCGGGCATTGGTAGAACATGCAAAGTGCACACTGAGGATGGACTTCACTCTGTTTCTTATCTGCTTGGTCTTTACCCCATATACAATGGGGTTGATGAGAGGCGGCAGCATCAGGTAAACATTGGCCAACAAGATGTGAATATGAATTGGGACATTCTTTCCAAATCTGTGGACAACAGATGAGAGGACGACAGGAATATAGAAGGCAAGAATGGCACAAATATGGGCGCCGCATGTACCTAGAGCCTTGATTTTGGCTTCTTTGGAGGCCAGACGAAATACAGCCCCAAGAATCAGGATGTAAGAGCAAATTATGAAGATGAGATCCAACCCAACAATGACAAGAGCCACCACTATGCCATAGATGTTGTTGACGGTGGTATCGGCACACGCCAGTTTCACCACGGCCATGTGTTCACAGTAGGAGTGGTGGATGACATTGGGCGAGCAGAACGGCAGCCGTTTTATAAGGAAAGGTAATGGTATCATCAGGGCCACCGCTCTACTGATGGTCAACATGCCGATGTATGTTATCAGCCATTTGGTAAGTATTGAGGTGTATCTCAGAGGGTTACAGATGGCGACATATCTATCAAATGCCATAGCCAGTAGTAGGGCCGATTCCATAATAGCCCCAGAATGGAGAAAGAACATCTGGGTGAGGCATGCCTGGGAGTTGATCTCCCGGGAGTTCACCCATAGGATCCCCAACATCTTGGGTGTCGTAGAATTGGACAAGGCCAGGTCAATGGAGGATAACATACAGAGGAAATAGTACATGGGCTCATGGAGGCTCCGGTCTATCCTGATAATGAAGAGCAGGGTGAGGTTTCCAATGACAGATGTGACATAAACCACAGAGAAGATGAGAGCGAGGTAGAGGTAGAGATGTTCGAGGCCGGGGACCCCCAGAAGAATGAAATGAACAGGAAGTAACATGGTGGTGTTCTGTTCAGACATGACGTCTTATCTCTCAGTCATGGAGAGTCCCTGAGAAGAGACATAAGACATCATAAATAACACAGAGTAAATGGCGCCTTGCGTGTTACCTAAAGATGTCCTGTCTGTGGGGGTTTAGTCTCCATCAGGTCCTGTCTCTGGTGTCTCCATTGGGTACTGTCTATGGTGGTTAGGTCTCCATCAGGTCCTGTCTATGGTGGTTTAGTCTCCATCAGGTCCTGTCTATGGTGGTTTAGTCTCCATCAGGTCCTGTCTATGGTGGTTTAGTCTCCATCAGGTCCTGTCTGTGGCGGTTTAGTCTCCATCAGGTCCTGTCTATGTTGGTTTAGTCTCCATCAGGTCCTGTCTATGGTGGTTTAGTCTCCATCAGGTCCTGTCTATGGTGGTTTAGTCTCCATCAGGTCCTGTCTGTGGCGGTTTAGTCTCCATCAGGTCCTGTCTGTGGTGGTTTAGTCTCCATCAGGTCCTGTCTATGGTGGTTTAGTCTCCATCAGGTCTTGTCTGTGGTGGTTTAGTCTCCATCAGGTCCTGTCTATGGGGGTTTAGTCTCCATCAGGTCCTGTCTGTGGTGGTTTAGTCTCCATCAGGTCCTGTCTATGGTGGTTTAGTCTCCATCAGGTCCTGTCTATGGTGGTTTAGTTTCCATCAGGTCCTGTCTATGGTAGTTTAGTTTCCATCAGGTCCTGTCTATGGTGGTTTAGTCTCAATCAGGTCTATGGTGGTTTAGTCTCCATCAGGTCTATGGTGGTTTAGTCTCCATCAGGTCCTGTCTATGGGGTTTAGTCTCCATCAGGTCCTGTTTGTGGTGGTTTAGTCTCCATCAGGTCCTGTCTATGGTGGTTTAGTCTCCATCAGGTCCTGTCTATGGTGGTTTAGTCCCTATCAGGTCCTGTCTATGGTGGATTAGTCTCCATCAGGTCCTGTCTATGGGGGTTTAGTCTCCATCAGGTCCTGTCTGTGGTGGTTTAGTCTCCATCAGGTCCTGTCTATGGTGGTTAAGTCTCCATCAGGTCCTGTCTGTGGCGGTTTAGTCTCCATCAGGTCCTGTCTATGGTGGCTTAGTCTCCATCAGGTCCTGTCTATGGTGGTTTAGTCTCCATCAGGTCTGAGGTGGTTTAGTCTCCATCAGGTCTGAGGTGGTTTAGTCTCCATCAGTTCTGAGGTGGTTTAGTCTCCATCAGGTCCTGTTTATGGTGGTTTAGTCTCCATCAGGTCTATGGTGGTTTAGTCTCCATCAGGTCTATAGTGGTTTAGTCTTCATCAGGTCTGTGGTGGTTTAGTCTCCATCAGGTCCTGTCTATGGTGGTTTAGTCTCCATCAGGTCCTGTCTATGTTGGTTTAGTCTCCATCAGGTCCTGTCTTTGGTGGTTTAGTCTCCATCAGGTCCTGTCTGTGGTGGTTTAGTCTCCTTCAGGTCTATGGTGGTTTAGTCTCCATCAGGTCCTGTCTGTGGTGGTTTAGTCTCCATCAATTCCTGTCTGTGGTGGTTTAGTCTCCATCAGGTCCTGTCTATGATGGTTTAGTCTCCATCAGGTCCTGTCTATGGTGGTTTAGTCTTCATCAGGTCTATGGTGGTTTAGTCTTCATCAGGTCTATGGTGGTTTAGTCTTCATAAGGTCTATGGTGGTTTAGTCTTCATAAGGTCTATGGTGGTTTAGTCTCCATCAGGTCCTGTCTGTGGTGGTTTAGTCTCCATCAGGTCCTGTCTATGGTGGTTTAGTCTCCATCAGGTCCTGTCTATGGTGGTTTAGTCTCCATTAGGTCTATGGTGGTTTAGTCTCCATCAGGTCCTGTCTGTGGTGGTTTAGTCTCCATCAGGTCCTGTCTATGGTGGTTTTGTCTCCATCAGGTCCTGTCTATGGTGGTTTAGTTTCCATCAGGTCCTGTCTATGGGGGTTTAGTCTCCATCAGGTCCTGTCTATGGGGGTTTAGTCTCCATCAGGTCCTGTCTGTGGTGGTTTAGTCTCCATCAGGTCCTGTCTATGGTGGTTAAGTCTCCATCAGGTCCTGTCTGTGGCGGTTTAGTCTCCATCAGGTCCTGTCTATGGTGGCTTAGTCTCCATCAGGTCCTGTCTATGGTGGTTTAGTCTCCATCAGGTCTGAGGTGGTTTAGTCTCCATCAGTTCTGAGGTGGTTTAGTCTCCATCAGGTCCTGTTTATGGTGGTTTAGTCTCCATCAGGTCTATGGTGGTTTAGTCTCCATCAGGTCTATAGTGGTTTAGTCTTCATCAGGTCTGTGGTGGTTTAGTCTCCATCAGGTCCTGTCTATGGTGGTTTAGTCTCCATCAGGTCCTGTCTATGTTGGTTTAGTCTCCATCAGGTCCTGTCTTTGGTGGTTTAGTCTCCATCAGGTCCTGTCTGTGGTGGTTTAGTCTCCTTCAGGTCTATGGTGGTTTAGTCTCCATCAGGTCCTGTCTGTGGTGGTTTAGTCTCCATCAATTCCTGTCTGTGGTGGTTTAGTCTCCATCAGGTCCTGTCTATGGTGGTTTAGTCTCCATCAGGTCTATGGTGGTTTAGTCTTCATCAGGTCTATGGTGGTTTAGTCTCCATCAGGTTCTGTCTATGTTGGTTTAGTCTCCATCAGGTCCTGTCTGTGGTAGTTTAGTCTCCATCAGGTCCTGTCTATGTTGGTTTAGTCTCCATCAGGTCCTGTCTATGATGGTTTAGTCTCCATCAGGTCCTGTCTATGGTGGTTTAGTCTCCATCAGGTCTATGGTAGTTTAGTCTTCATCAGTTCTATGGTGGTTTAGTCTTCATCAGGTCTATGGTGGTTTAGTCTTCATCAGGTCTATGGTGGTTTAGTCTTCATAAGGTCTATGGTGGTTTAGTCTTCATAAGGTCTATGGTGGTTTAGTCTCCATCAGGTCCTGTCTGTGGTGGTTTAGTCTCCATCAGGTCCTGTCTATGGTGGTTTAGTCTCCATCAGGTCCTGTCTATGGTGGTTTAGTCTCCATTAGGTCTATGGTGGTTTAGTCTCCATCAGGTCCTGTCTGTGGTGGTTTAGTCTCCATCAGGTCCTGTCTATGGTGGTTTAGTCTCCATCAGGTCCTGTCTATGGTGGTTTAGTCTCCATCAGGTCCTGTCTATGGTGGTTTAGACCTGTAGATGTTGGGATGGGATGAGGCTGGAGGGAAGAAATCCAAAGTTTTTACACCTATTTAGCCAGAAGTAGTTTAGTGAAACCTCTGATCTATCCTTCCGCACCCCATATTTTGTCTGGTAAAGAATTAGGAGAGGTGAAATGGCTCAAAACCAGAAAGGGCCTAATAATAATAAAGACAGATCCGGGGTAGGGTGGTGGTAATGTCATGTGGGTACTATACAGCAGAAGGCTAGATAAGATTGACTGTAATGTGTTGTTCATCAAAAACTGATCCCACTACAAGAATTTAATGGAAACTCCGTACTTCGAATAGGGACTCACTAAGAAAAGGGCAGAACATTTAATGTCAGAACATGTGAAGAAACCACAAAACCCCCAATAAAAAAATGTACCTGAACAACCTATAGTGGCAGCACTGGTGGGGATAGGGTCAGTATATAGGGTCAAGAAGCTCAATATCAATGATCTAGAACAGTAAGAACCCAATGATCCTAATTGACATCTTTATTGCAGGGTCCGGCTCAGAAGAAGAGTTCAATTCGGTTGTAACCAAACTCAACTCCTAAAAACAATATGAAGATGTTTGTTTTTTTACCTGGAAGTTTGGTTCTCAAGTTTTTGGAAGGGGAGGATCAATATTTTAAGAATAACATCACCCCTACTGGATTCAGGAAAGTCACTGCCACTTATTCCTATCTGCATTTCCAAAGTTTCCATACAAGAAGATCCTCAACCTTCAGCATATTTAACCAATTTCAGCGTCTTGAGTTTTGGTGCATGAACATTACAAGCCTACATTGGGTCAACGAGAAGACGCAGAGAGCACAAAAGATCTTTTCGGAGCAACAATAGGTGCTGCGGGACTCATGGAACATATGAAGACTCATCACTGAGGGGAGAGGAATCTACCTCTGCAGGCCTTGTACGACCACATTGGGAGGTCCAGAAGGGGAGAAGATCCTCAGACAAAAGGAAGCAGTATGGATCATGGGCACTGATTCCCCAGGCGTTCCGGGTCTGAATGATCACAATGATCTATGAAGGATCTAACTAGGGTTCACTGAAGAGCACAGTGCTGTCCACACCCAGAATAGGTGCTGTCCAATCCCAGAATAGGTGCTGTCCACCCCCCAGAATAGGTTCTGTCAATGCCCAGAATAAGTACTGTCCACTCCCAGAATAGGTAGTTCACCCCAAGAATACGTGCTGTCCATCCCCAGAATATGTGTTGTCCACAACCAGAATACATGCTGTCTATCCCCATAATACGTGCTCTCCAATCCCAGAATACGTGCTGTCCACCCCTAGAATACGTGCTGTCCACCCCCAGAATACATGTTGTCCACCCTTAGAATATATGCTGCCCACCCCCATAAAACATGATGTCCACCCCCAGAATATGTGCTGTCCACCCCCAGAATACGTGCTGTCCACCCCAGAATACATGCTGTCCATCCCCAGAATACATGCTGTCCACCCCCAGAATACATGCTGTCCACCCTCAGAGTACATGCTGTCCACCCCCAGAATACATGCTGCGCACTCCCAGAATACATGCTGTCCACCCCCAGAATACTTGCTGTCCACCTCCAGAATACATGCTGTGCACCCCCAGAATACATGCTGCCCTCCCCCAGAATACATGCTGTCCACCCTCAGAATACATGCTGCCCACCCCCAGAATACATGATGTCCACTTCCAGAATACATGCTGTCCATCCCCAGAATACATGCTGTTCATCCCCAGAATACATGCTGCACACCCCCAGAATACATTCTGTCCACCCCCAGAATACATGCTGTCCATCCCCAGAATACATGCTGTCCACCCCCAGAATACATGCTGTCCACCCCCAGAATACATGCTGTCCACCCCCAGAATACATGCTGTCCACCCCGAGAATACATGCTGTCCACCCCCAGAATACATGCTGTCCACCCCCAGAATACATGCTGTCCACCCCCAGAATACATGCTGTCCACCTCCAGAATACATGCTGTCCACCTCCAGAATACATGCTGTCCACCTCCAGAATACATGCTGTCCACCCCCAGAATACGTGCTGTCCACCCCCAGAATACATGCTGCGCACCCCCAGAATACATGCTGCGCACCCCCAGAATACATGCTGTCCACCTCCAGAATACATGCTGTCCACCCCCAGATTACGTGCTGTCCACCCCCAGAATACGTGCTGTCCACCCCCAGAATACATGCTGTTCACCCCCAGAATACATGCTGTTCACCCCCAGAATACAGGCTGTCCACCCCCAAAATACAGGCTGTCTACCCCCAAAATACAGGCTGTCTACCTCCAGAATACATGCTGTCCACCCCCAGAATACATGCTGTCCACCTCCAGAATACATGCTGTGCACCCCCAGAATACATGCTGCCCTCCCCCTGAATACATGATGTGAACCCCAGAATAAGTGAGTTTATGCCTAGAGAATAACACGTTTTAACCATTATGTCAGTGACATGCAGACTGTTTATATATAATTTCTGCATTTGTTTGATTTTCTCGGTCACCTGGGATTTATCTCACATCTACAGGTGACTAAGGTTCTAAAGGTGAGAGCGGCGCCCCACCTGTCTGACTCTCACGGGTATCTACAGTTTGTCTTTACGCTGCTCTAATGTATATGATCATTGATGACTAACACAGCGGGTGTATGTGGAAAATCTTCATATATTGGTAAGAACATTTTTACACGGCTTTGGGAGCTTTGGCCTGTATTTTAGATTTTTATAAACCTACCTGGTTTTGTTAGATTAACCCTTCAGAGGGCTGACAAGGTGATGTCAGAACCGTCACTGCTGTTATTGAGCCCCTGAGAGTACCCTCCATGGGGCACAACTATTTCTCTACATTTGGGAGCAGAACCAGATCTGCGCTGTTTACCAATAGTGCACACATAGGCACTTCCTCCCTTATCTAGTCAATCACACCAGAGCACAAGATACTTCTTTTCTGCTATGCCATGACTTAGTGCTGGAGAAAGTGCACTAGACAGGACATGCTGGCATAGTACAGTACCAGATAAAATGTGGGGGAGAAGAAGTTACTGATGCACTGGGTTTGTAAGGTTTTATATGAGCAGAAAGGGAAGTAACAGCAGCAACACAGTAAGGAAGGGGTTACATCAAGCACCGAATTGCTGATGCTAAGAAGCTAAGGCAAAGAGGGAGAGGACACTGCCCCTCTGTGGACATAAAGCAGTAGGTACTCATTTATCTACACAAGGGACAGTCACCCTGAGGCCACATACTGAGCACAGACCCCGTTTACTGTGTTCTGTCCTGCTCTATCCGTTACTAGAGACAAACTTAGTCTAACAACAGGCAGTGGAGAGCAGATTGCAGGGAGACACCTAGTGCGTAGACTTGACAGCTTAACCCCCCCCCCCCTTCCCTTCACTGCTCTACCATGCTCCACCAGTCCGATACCAGTGCACGGCCTCGAGCACTGCTGGTGATGCCCAGGTGGAAACAGTCTGGAACCCCTGACCCAACAGGGATGGAAATCCTGCACTCCGAGGGGAATGTTGTCCATCTCTTTAGTTCCCGCTGCAAAGGTTCCAAAAACACCAGAAGTGACAAGAGGACAAGAAGATCTGGGGCCAGGAGATCACCAAGAGTGTTGTTTAAATCAAGTTTTTTTTATGTGAAACATATTTTTTATTTTGATTACATTTTTTCTAATTTTTCTGTTTATTATTTTTATTTTAAAATAATCCTGAGATCTTGCAGTTTTTATTCTCAACGCTAAGTCTAATATAAGCAGGGACTTCCAGTTATGTCTGTGATGATACTCAGGAGGCTGATGGAAAGGGATAGAAGTAGATAGAGAAGACAATAGATGATGTTCACATCTCAGACTCCCCCACCCTTTGAAATGACCTCTATGAAGGTCACAAAATACGTAGAGTATCCTTTCCTATTCATGTCAGTAAGACAGCTCCTTTCTATTGTTGTGTGGTCCACCGGGGGACTTCTATGGGATGATGTAGTGGGTTGATAACATATCAAGGACTACAACCCTCATGTTAAGTGGGGGTAGTCCCTCTGTGAGCCCACAATGTCCATTTCTAATGAAGATGTTCCACAAATCCCCGGAAATGGAGTAAACCAAATGGTGAATGTGCAGAACTTCACTCCACTTACTTTTTATGGACTATGCTGAGATGTGTCCCTTAGAAAGTCCCATCCAGGAGAAATTCCCTATAATCCAAGTAAGGAAGGAACAAAAGAGGCACAGTTCACTAACATAATATAAAGGGAGAAACTACGTGGATGCAACTCAAACAAAAAATGCGTAGGATGGTATAGGTGGTGCAGGGATAAAGAAGGTAAGGTAAAATCAATGAAAGTAAATACAATATGGAAATCCCGCACTCACCGTGTCCATCGCTAAATCAATGAAGGCACATGGAAAGGAAAGGGGTGGAGGAGGTAGACGGGGGCTCAGAGGCAACGACTGGTGGTTTAGTGCGAATTAGCACTTCTTCCGGCCTCCGAGGAGGCCGTAAGAAGTGCTAATTTGCACGAAACCACCGTTCGTTGCCTCTGAGCCCCCGTCTACCTCCTGGAGAGGAAGGGGTGGAGGAGGTAGATGGGGGCTCAGAGGCAACGACTGGTGG
Organism: Hyla sarda; assembly: GCF_029499605.1. Taxonomy (NCBI): domain Eukaryota; kingdom Metazoa; phylum Chordata; class Amphibia; order Anura; family Hylidae; genus Hyla; species Hyla sarda. Next base: position 731,686 of record NC_079190.1, read on the forward strand.
TTTCGTGCTAATTAGCACTTTGTCCGGCCTACGAGGATGTTGCATCTGAGCTCCCGTCTACCCCCTCCACCCCCTTCCTTTCCATGTGTCTTCATTGATTTAGCGATGGACACGGTGAGGGCAAGATTTCCATATCTTATTTACTGTCATTGAAGTTCCCTATAACGTTGTGTCACTGGACCAGGACCTGAGGCAAAACAGTGTCCAGTGTATTCACATTGAAGCCCCTATATCTATTTACTCTTCAATGTTTCCCCTGTTTCTTCTTGTCTTTCTTTTACTTCTTTAGCTAGTTGTATCCTTGTAGGGGGACTCACTATTCAAAGCAGGTTGGATTTTTCTTGTAGGCAGGACTAGTTATATTGTGGCCTAGTTGTAGAAGGTATGCCTGACTTTAGGTTACCTAGGCCTCACTACTGCAGTCTCCTCAGGGGTGTGACAGGAGCTGCAGAGCAACATGTGCTCTACTGACTAAGGCCAAGACTAGAGGGAAAGAAGTTCCACCTCTAATCCCGGGGCTAGGGGGTAGATCTTGGATAATTAAAAGCTGGACATGTGACCAGATTCCGTTCTGGATTTCATAAAATGTATTAATGCTAGTAATGACAATCTAGGGTTTCCATCATATCAACATGCCGCCAATGGCACAGCCACACACCCCTCTGACGCACCAACTTGATTGTTTTGTGGACCTGAGGAAGGTGCGTGCCTGCACCGAAACACGTTGTCCGAAATATTTTAATGAATATCGTCCTGTGCTATCGTGGCGTTCCGAGTCCCATCATTTCCCGCAGAAGCGCTCCACCCAATTCCCTCCTTTTTACCATTTTACTTCACATCATATCAACACTGAGACACTATTTCTTTTTGGATGTCTTACTTATGGGCAATATGGAGGAACCCTGCACATATACCAGACCATAGTGAAAACCGGTATCTGGTAATCTTTATTGTATGTAACCAGTGGTGAGGAATCTCCCTATATAGAGGAGTATGTCCAGGTATGGAAATCATTGTCCATGGATGAATCCTATAAAGAGGAGCTCGACCTCTTAGATATGTCCCCTCAGAGAGAAGGACTACAAACATAGCCAATGGGAGATCCCAATCAGATCACCTAAATTCGAATCCACAGGAGAGAAGATCATATTCACTGTGATGAGGGGTGCCGTACACTCCCGTTTTCTCGATGCCTTAAATCACTGCGAACAGATGACTGATTTTATGTCAGGTTTTGGACATTTTATCATCAGGCTGTAAAAAAAAAAAAAAAAGGAATTCTCTAGCGAACATTTAGTCTTTGTTCCTTTCCTAGCTTTCGTATTACGGTTACACTTGTGTATGATGTAAACTATGGCAGCTTATATCCTCCCCATTTCACCATCTTGGAGTGGAATGCAGTAATTTTGACTATATCGACCCTGTTTATTATCACCAATGACCATGGCCATTTTTTTAGTCCCCTGATGATCCAGGCACTACCCATAGAAACACGTTGGGACCTTTCTTTCTTTGTACATCATTTAGCTGATCTGTACATGGTACTGGAACGAGCCCTGTTTCAGCACCTTGAGCATGTATATTTTCGGTGTCCTCAGTTACTTTTTATAGTAGTTGCCTATCTCTTACAGAGGGTTATTGTTTTGCTCCATATGAGTCAATTTGCACCTTCTCAGATATTCCAATTAATGTTAGTTTAGTAGAAGGTTTAGTACAATGCCACAGTGATACAGTTGTTTGGCCGACGTAGTCTCCGCTTTCATCTCTCTTATTTGTCTGTTCTGTGATAAACTTTTTCATAAGATCGAGAATAAGGTCTGATGACTCAGACGATGTTCCCTATTATCTCTTAGTGGAGTCCTAAGACTACTTGTGTCATCTGTGTACAACAACAAGTCCAATATGGCATGAAGTATGATTTAACTGTCCGGCAGGTAGGTGCAAAGAATACTCGGTGCAGGGTCCGGGATATAGGGAGAGAAGAGTTTTTTTTTTTTTGTGTGTGTGTGTGGGAGGGGGGGGTGGGGGTGGGGGAATCAGTGCAATAGTGCTGGCATGCTGGAAGGATAAGCAGCCTATCAATATTGAGGCTTCAGGAGACTTTGAAAGATAGATGGCACACAGTATTCGTGTCACACACCTTTCCCAGTCTCCTGAAGTAATCCGAAATGTCTGCTTTACCAGACGGATATTCAAGTCAGATGACTGGGAAACCTTGGTGGCAGGCAGTACACAGTGCAAATCCTGTGAATCAGAACTAATCTGCTTCTTTGTTACATATTTAGCTTTTTATAAACATTTACAACCTGAAAAGGAAAACTAGCAAAAAAAAAAAAAGATCAATGTAGTAAAGAAGGTATAAAACACAATAAAGAAAAGAAGGTAAAAAAAAATTATTAAGAAAAGATGGTATAAAACCCAATAAAGAAAAGACGGTGAAAAACAAAACAAAAAATAAATAAAGGAAAAAAAACACACAAAAAAAGACGGTATAAAGCACAAAGAAAATATGGTATAAAACATATTAAAGAAAAGACTGCATAAAACCAATAAAAAAAGTAGGTATAAAACACAATAAAGAAAAGAAGGTACAAAACAAAATAAAGAAAAGACTGTAAAAAAACGCAATAAAGAAAAGACGGTATAAAACACAATAAAGAAAAGATGACATAAAACACAATAAAGAAAAGACGGTGTAAAACGCAATAAAGAAAAGATGACATAAAACACAATAAAGAAAAGACGGTATAAAACACAATAAAGAAAAGATGACATAAAACACAAGAAAGAAAAGACGGTATAAAACGCAATAAAGAAAAGATGGTAAAAAAAACAAAATAAAGAAAAGACGGTAAAAAACACAATACAGAAAAGAAGCTATAAAACACAAAGAAAAGATGGTATAAAACACAATAAAGAACAGATGGTATAAAACACAATAAAGAAACAACAGTATAAAACACACTAAAGAAGGTATAAAACAAAATAAAAGAAGGTATAAAACAAAAAAGAAAAGAAGGTAAAAAACACAATAAAGAAAAGAAGGTATAAAACACAATAAAGAAAAGACGGTATAAAACATAATAAAGAAAATAAGGTAAAACCACAATTAAAAAAGACGGTATAAAACTCAAAGAAAAGACAGTATAAAACCCAATAAAGAAAAAATGGTAGAAAACACAATAAAGAAATGGCGGTATAAAGCACAATTAAGAAAAGAAGTTATAGAACACAATAAAGAAAATAAGGCAAAAAACAAAATAAAGAAAAGACGGCATTAAACACAAAGAAAAGATGGTATAAAACACAATAAAGAAAAGATGGTATAAAACACTATAAAGGAAAGACGGTATAAAACACAATAAAGAAAAGATGGTATAAAACACTATAAAGAAAAGATGGTATAAAACACAATAAAGAAAAGATGGTATAAAACACTATAAAGGAAAGATGGTATAAAACACAATAAAGAAAAGATGGTATAAAACACTATAAAGAAAAGACGGTATAAAACACTATAAAGGAAAGACGGTATAAAACACTATAAAGAAAAGATGGTATAAAACACTATAAAGAAAAGATGGTATAAAACACTATAAAGGAAAGACGGTATAAAACACAATAAAGAAAAGACGGTATAAAACACTATAAAGAAAAGATGGTATAAAACACTATAAAGAAAAGATGGTATAAAACACAATAAAGAAAAGATGGTATAAAACACTATAAAGGAAAGACGGTATAAAACACAATAAAGAAAAGATGGTATAAAACACTATAAAGAAAAGATGGTATAAAACACAAAGAAAAGACGGTATAAAACACAATAAAGAAAAGATGGTATAAAACACAAAGAAAAGACGGTATAAAACACAATAAAGAAAAGATGGTATAAAACACTATAAAGAAAAGACGGTATAAAACACAATAAAGAAAAGATGGTATAAAACACTATAAAGGAAAGACGGTATAAAACACAATCAAGAAAAAACTGTATAAAACACCATAAAGAAGGTATAAAACACAATAAAGAAATAAATGAAAGAAGGTATAAAACACAATAAATAAATAAAAGAAGGTATAAAACACAATAAAGAAAAGAAGATATAAAACACAAAGAAAAGACAGTATAAAACCCAATAAAGAAAAATAAGGTACTGTATATAGCCTCTCTTCTCTCTATATACTGTATATGTCCTCTCTTCTCTCTATATACTGTATATATCCTCTCTTCTCTCTATATACTGTATATATCCTCTCTTCTCTCTATATACTGTATATATCCTCTCTTCTCTCTATATACTGTGTATATATCCTCTCTTCTCTCTATATACTGTGTATATATCCTCTCTTCTCTCTATATACTGTGTATATATCCTCTCTTCTCTCTATATACTGTATATATCCTCTCTTCTCTCTATATACTGTGTATATATCCTCTCTTCTCTCTATATACTGTGTATATATCCTCTCTTCTCTCTATATACTGTGTATATATCCTCTCTTATCTCTATATATCCTCTCTTATCTCTATATACTGTATATATCCTCTCTTCTCTCTATATACTGTGTATATATCTTCTCTTCTCTCTATATACTGTATATATTTCCTCTCTTCTCTCTATATATCCTCTCTTCTCTCTATATACTGTATATATTTCCTCTCTTCTCTCTATTTACTGTATATATCCTCTCTTCTCTCTATATACTGTATATATATCCTCTCTTCTCTCTATATACTGTGTATATATCCTCTCTTCTCTCTATATATCCTCTCTTCTCTCTATATACTGTATATATATCCTCTCTTCTCTCTATATACTGTATATATCCTCTCTTCTCTCTATATATCCTCTCTTCTCTCTATATACTGTATATATATATCCTCTCTTCTCTCTATATACTGTATATATCCTCTCTTCTCTCTATATACTGTATATATATCCTCTCTTCTCTCTATATACTGTGTATATATCCTCTTTTCTCTCTATATATCCTCTCTTCTCTCTATATACTGTATATATATCCTCTCTTCTCTCTATATACTGTATATATCCTCTCTTCTCTCTATATACTGTGTATATATCCTCTCTTCTCTCTATATATCCTCTCTTCTCTCTATATACTGTATATATATCCTCTCTTCTCTCTATATACTGTATATATCCTCTCTTCTCTCTATATACTGTATGTCCTCTCTTCTCTCTCACCTGTGTGGGTGGACACTCCGGGCGGTGGAGTGTGATGTGGAAGGATCCTTGTAGTGGCGATGAGCAGAATTTATAGAGAAGACGTATGTTCTGAGTCTGCTGGGAGAATCCATTAGTGATGATCTCTGGAGATCTGTGATTCCCCTCCGGATCTTCCTTCTGTCGTTCTCTGCAGCTCAATGCCGGGACACTAAGATACTCAATAAAGGAAATATATTCACCATGTACATTACCATTATATTGTTACTGACCAAATCCTGTATACTGACCAATATTACCAATAACACCAATATACAAGGAGGAATATTATCACCATACATATTACCATCATACTGTTACTGACCAAATCCTGTATACTGAGACCAATATTACCAATAATACTATAACGCCGCTCGCGGCTCGCATCCCAATCCCCTCACCTGTCTCGTCCTCCGTCGGCTCAGTCCCAGCGCGTGCGGCCCAGCTCCCTAGGGCGCGTGCGTGCGCCGGCTCTCTGAGATTTAATGGGCCAGTGAGCCACTGATTGGCGCCTGGCCCAATCAGTACTCACACCTGTGGCCTCATTATAAAAACCCTCACCCCCTTCCTAGCATTGCCGGATCTTGTTGCCTCAGTGCCAGTGAAAGCGTTTCTTGTGTATGTTCCAAGCCAGTGTTCCAGACCCTCTGCCGTTGCCCCTGACTACGATCCTTGCTGCCTGCCCTGACCTTCTGCTACGTCCAACCTTGCTCTTGCCTAATCCCTTGTACCGCGCCTGTCTCAGCCGTCAGTTGGGGTTGAGTCGCTATCGGGTGGAACGACCTGGGGGTTACCTGCCGCTGCAAGTCCATCCCGCTTTGCTGCGGGCTCTGGTGAAAACCAGTAACCCCTTAGACTCAGTTCCCCTGGTACGGCCCACGCCATCACCCCACTGACACAGAGGATTCACCACCAGTATCCTCCACAGTATACCCATCCGGATCCTGACAAATACCAGTATACAAGGAGGAATATTCATCATACATATTACCATCATACTGTTACTGACCAAATCCTGTATACTGACCAATATTACCAATAATACCAATATACAAGGGGGGAAATTATCACTATACATATTACCATGATACTGTTACTGACCAAATCCTGTATACTGAGACCAATATTACCAATAATTCTATTATACAAGGAGGAATATTATCACTATACATACTACCATGATACTGTTACTGACCAAATCCTGTATACGGAGACCAATATTACCAATAATTCTATTATACAAGGAGGAATATTATCACTATACATACTACCATGATACTGTTACTGACCAAATCCTATATACTGAGACCAATATTACCAATATACAAGGAGGAATATTATCACCATACATACTGCCATCATACTGTTACTGACCAAATCCTGTATACTTAGACCAAAATTACCAACAATACCAGTATACAAGGAGAAATATTATAACCATGCATATTACCATCATACTGTACTGACCAAATCCTGTATACTGAGACCAATATTAACATTAATACCAGTATACAAGGAAGAATATTATCACTGTACATATCATCATCATTCTGTTACTAACCAAACCCTGTATACTGAGACCAATATTACCAATAATATCAGTGTACAAGGAGTAGAGATGAGCAAATTTTTGAAAAATTCCTTTAAAAATGCATTTAAATTCTATTACATTTGATTTAAAAATTTTCAAGTCCCTTTTCAGAAATTATAAAAAGTCTTTAACCTCTTAGGGATGCAGGGCATATGCATACGCCCTGCATCCCTGATCCTTAAGGACTCAGGGCGTACCTTTACGCCCTGGTCCAAGTTAAAGAGTTTAAACTGTTGTCACTGGTGGAGAACAGGTTAAACCCGGTGAGTTCCGGTTGCTACGGGCAGCCAGGACCCACGTCTAATGCCGGGCACTGCCAATTGGGCCGATACCCGGCATTAACCCTTTAGATGCCGCAATCAAAGTTGATCGTGGAGTCTAAAGAGCAAGTAAAAGAATCACGGCAGCTCAGCGAAACTGTTTGGGACTATCGTAACAAAATCGCAATGTCCTGATCAGCTTACCGGACGACAGGAGGGAGGGTCGTCACCTGCCTCTCTGTAGAGCAGCAGATCGCCGGTTGCACTGATCAATGCTATGCAATGGCAGAGCACTGATCAGTATATGCAATTAGAAGATTGCGTCTTGTAGCAAAAAAAAAAGTGTAAAATTTGATGTCATTATAAAGTACAATTGGGGACCCAAAAAAAAGCCCTTATATGGGTCTGTAGGTGCAAAATTTAAAGTTTTATGATTTTTAGAAGGGAAGGAGGAAAAAACGAAAATGCAAAAACGAAAATTAGCTGAGTCCTTAAGGTGAAAATAGGCCGAGTCCCTACAGGGTTAAACATAGTCGGCAAACTACAAGGCGATTAGATAAGTGCTAAACATTGTTACTTGATGTGCATTACAGATAGAGCTGTAGCTAGCTCTTTTTGCTCCTGAGGTGAGAACAGAAAATTGTGCCCCTCCCATTTTGGCTAGGGACACCCTTACCGAATAATTTTTTTAAATATGTTTCTTATGTAAATTACAGTACGGTTTAATGCAGAGACTCACAAATGACATATTCCCTGATCAGAGTCATTCTCTTTTTTTTTTCTTCCCCATCTGGCACAGGACATCATGATAATCTGTTCCAGCCAAAACTCTTGGCCAGAACCTGCAACACAATCGTATAAGTATTAGGCTCTGCACTTTTCCAGCATTATCCTCCCCTTTTCCCTACAAATGACTCCAGCCTCCTCCAAACACAATGCCACCAGCCTTCCCCCAACGCACAAGGGGGGAGATTTATCAAAATCTGTGCAGAGAAAAGATTGACCATTTGCCCATAGCAACCAATCAGTTTACTTCTTTAATTTTTAACAAGGCCTTTGGAAAATGAAATAAGAAATCTGATTCCTTTTCACAGGTTTTGATAAATCTCCCCCAATGTTTCCAGCTTCACTCAAATGCCTCCAGCCTCCCCCCCCCCCCCACAAGCACACAAAATGCCTCCTGCATTACCCCACACAGTGACAGAGAGGTGTACATGGGAGACAGGGGTGTTCAGTGGTGCCAGAGGGGTATACAGGGGTGACAGAAGGGTGTAGAGGGGTAACAGAAGGGTGTACAGGATAACAGAGGGGTGTCCAGGGGTTACAGAGGGGTTACAAGGGGTGACACTACCTGAAGCTGAGTAGGCCTCTGTCAGCGCCGCCCCGGCTCCTTCCCTCCATCCACATCATTCTGCTGAGGGACCAGGGAGAATACGGAGTCCAGAGTTTCTCCACAGGAGAGGGAGGATACACGAGGATTGGAGCCGCAGCATCCCCCATCCCGGCACTGCACATAGACTTCCCTCCCGCCTGGCCTGCACTCCTGTGACTCACAGACAGGTGCGCAGGCCTGAAAAATCCCAAAATCTTAACACCATATTTACCACCAGAGTGTCCTGGAACCCTGGTTGGGAATCAATGCCTCAGTGTAATGTGTGCTGGATTTAAAAGAGAGAGTTTAAGTAGTAGAAATTTCTGCAACAGTCCGTTCCATAAACCTGAGTGAGGGGAACTCTGAGATTAATGTTTTGCCACCAGTTGGTTTCAAAACAATTTTATCCAGATTTGCAATTTTCTTCTACTTAAAAATCTTAACACTTCCACTACTTTGAGCTGGAATAACTGTGGCTGCTGGCACCAGACTTGCCCTCCAATGGGTTCTAAAAAAAGGATTTAAAAAAAATGTATATAAATTGAATATAATTAAATAAAAATTAAATTAAAAAATCTCTTTAATCTCTTCAATTGTGACGCCATATGGTCTCCTTACCCTGCTGTCACATCCAGATGCTCTGAGGCAGTGATTCAAATAGCGACACCTGTAATCTGCATGTGACATACATTTTTTAATAATATTTAATATAATTTAAACAAATAATTGCTATGCAACCCACTGACTGTTTACTGTGGGTGTCAAATATCACTTGTGATGAAAAATTTCCTCTGCACACAAGGCAGGTATGATGTGTATACCATCTATGAGTCAAGATATTGTCGCTCTAAAAACATGTCAGTACCAACAACTATGCATTGTATCCCCTGCAGACGTGGCAGGTATGATGGGGATACCACTGCCTATGTGTTGTCATGTTATTGTACTGAAGACGTGACCATAACAACAACTGCTCAGCTAATACCCCTGCAGCCGAATCGCGTATGATCGGTATACAACTGCCTATGTGTGGTGATGTTGTCGCTCTTAAAACGTGTTAGTAACAACAACTATGCAATGGGTCCCCCTGCAGATGTGGCAGGTATAATGGGTATACCACCGCCTATGTATCATGATGTTGGCGCTCTGAAGACATGTCAGTAACAACAACTGTGAAGTGCATCCCCCCGCAGAGGTGTCAGGTACAAAGGATAAATCACCACCTATGTGTCATGATGTTGTTGCCCTGAAGATGTGTCAGTACCAACGATTATGCAATGTATCCCCCTGAAGATGTGGCAGGTACGAAGGATACACCACTTATGTGTGGAAATGTTGTTGCACTGAAGACGCATCAGTAGCAACAACAGCGCAGTGCATCCTCCTGCAAATGTGGCAGGTACGAAGGGTATACAACTGCCTATGTGATGTGATATTGTTGCTCTGAAAAACGTGTCAGTAACAACAGTAACAACAACTATGCAATGTATCCCCCTGCAGACTTGGCAGGTATACTGGGTATATAACCGCCTATGTGTCGTGATGTTGTCACTCTGAAAATGTGTCAGTAGCAACGACTATGCAATGTATCCCTCTGCAGTCGTGGCAAGTATGAGGGGTATACACCACCTATGTATCGTGATGCTGTTGCTCTAAATGTGTCAGAAATGAACAACCTTGTCGAACGAAGTGGCAGGTATGATGGGAAACAACTGTAACACTATGAGCGTATAAACTGTATAATTCCATGCACAATATAAATGCCCTGAGTGCCTGAATCCAATGCACAAGCGCGTGTGGAGCATAAAACACCACGAGTACACGGACTGCATGAATGCTACGAGTATATACAGGACAGGAGCATATGCAGAGTATGAATACCCTGATCACAAGACCGTATGACCGCCATCAATGTGAACAGAACAAATGCATTGAGTACCCGACCAGTAACTGCTTAGAATGTATGAACAATATAGATGCTACGAGCGTGTGAACAATATTGTATGACGAAATGAGTGCCATGAGTCTATGATCTTTATATTTGCCAAGAGCATAAGGGCATTATAAATGCCACGAGTGTGCGGACAGTGAAGCGCCATGAATGTATAAAAACAGTATAAATTACTACGAGGCTATGAAATTGCATTAACAATATAACTGCCATAAGCGTATGAACAGTATCAATGGCCTGATCATGAAATAACAACTACGAGCTGGAGAACAATATAAATACTGATGAAAAGTATAAATGCCATAAATGTGTGAACAGTATAAATATTAAGAGCGTATGAACAGTATAAATGCCATGAGCGTATGAACAGTATAAATATTAAGAGCGTATGAACAGTATAAATGCCATAAACATGTGAACAGTATAAATATTAAGAGCGTATGAACAGTATAAATGCCATAAACGTGTGAACAGTATAAATGCCATGAGCGTATAAACAGTATAAATATTAAGAGCGTATGAACAGTATAAATGCCATAAACATGTGAACAGTATAAATATTAAGAGCGTATGAACAGTATAAATGCCATAAACGTGTGAACAGTATAAATGCCATGAGCGTATGAACAGTATAAATATTAAGAGTGTATGAACAGTATAACTATTAAGAGCGTATGGACAGTATAAATGCCATATACGTGTGAACAGTATAAATATTAAAAGCGTATGAACAGTATAAATGCCATAAATGTGTGAACAGTATAAGTATTAAGAGCTTATGAACAGTATAAATGCCATAAACATGTGAACAGTATAAATATTAAGAGCGTATGAACAGTATAAATGCCATAAACGTGTGAACAGTATAAATATTAAGAGTGTATGAACAGTATAAATATTAAGAGCGTATGAACAGTATAAATATTAAGAGCGTATGAACAGTATAAATATTAAGAGCGTATGAATAGTATAAATATTAAAAGCATATAAACAGTATAAATGCCATAAATGTGTGAACAGTATAAATGCCATGAGCGTATGAACAGTATAAATATTAAGAGTGTATGAACAGTATAACTATTAAGAGCGTATGGACAGTACAAATGCCATATACATGTGAACAGTATAAATATTAAGAGCGTATGGACAGTACAAATGCCATATACGTGTGAACAGTATAAATATTAAGAGCGTATGAACAGTATAAATGTCATAAATGTGTGAACAGTATAAATATTAAGAGCGTATGAACAGTATAAATGCCATAAACATGTGAACAGTATAAATATTAAGAGCATATGAACAGTATAAATGCCATGAGCGTATGAACAGTATAAATATTAAGAGCGTATGAACAGTATAAATGCCATAAACATGTGAACAGTATAAATATTAAGAGCGTATGAACAGTATAAATGCCATAAACGTGTGAACAGTATAAATGCCATGAGCGTATGAACAGTATAAATATTAAGAGTGTATGAACAGTATAACTATTAAGAGCGTATGGACAGTATAAATGCCATATACGTGTGAACAGTATACATATTAAAAGCGTATGAACAGTATAAATGCCATAAATGTGTGAACAGTATAAGTATTAAGAGCTTATGAACAGTATAAATGCCATAAACATGTGAACAGTATAAATATTAAGAGCGTATGAACAGTATAAATGCCATAAACGTGTGAACAGTATAAATATTAAGAGTGTATGAACAGTATAAATATTAAGAGCGTATGAACAGTATAAATATTAAGAGCGTATGAACAGTATAAATATTAAGAGCGTATGAATAGTATAAATATTAAAAGCATATGAACAGTATAAATGCCATAAATGTGTGAACAGTATAAATATTAAGAGCGTATGAACAGTATAAATGCCATAAACGTGTGAACAGTATAAATGCCATGAGCGTATGAACAGTATAAATATTAAGAGTGTATGAACAGTATAACTATTAAGAGCGTATGGACAGTACAAATGCCATATACATGTGAACAGTATAAATATTAAGAGCGTATGGACAGTACAAATGCCATATACGTGTGAACAGTATAAATATTAAGAGCGTATGAACAGTATAAATGTCATAAATGTGTGAACAGTATAAATATTAAGAGCGTATGAACAGTATAAATGCCATAAACATGTGAACAGTATAAATATTAAGAGCATATGAACAGTATAAATGCCATAAACATGTGAACAGTCTAAATATTAAGAGCGTATGAACAGTATAAATATTAAGAGCGTATGAACAGTATAAATATTAAAAGCGTATGAACAGTATAAATATTAAGAGCGTATGAACAGTATAAATGCCATAAATGTGTGAACAGTATAAATGCCATAAACATGTGAACAGTATAAATATTAAGAGTGTATGAACAGTATAAATATTAAGAGCGTATGAACAGTATAAATATTAAGAGCGTATGAACAGTATAAATGCCATAAACATGTGAACAGTATAAATATTAAGAGCGTATGAACAGTATAAATGCCATAAACATGTGAACAGTATAAATATTAAGAGCGTATGGACAGTATAAATGCCATATACGTGTGAACAGTATAAATATTAAGAGCGTATGAACAGTATAAATGCCATAAATGTGTGAACAGTATAAGTATTAAGAGCTTATGAACAGTAAAAATGCCATAAACATGTGAACAGTATAAATATTAAGAGCGTATGAACAGTATAAATGCCATAAATGTGTGAACACTATAAATATTAAGAGCGTATGAACAGTATAAATGCCATAAACGTGTGAACAGTATAAATATTAAGAGTGTATGAACAGTATAAATATTAAGAGCGTATGAACAGTATAAATATTAAGAGCGTATGAACAGTATAAATATTAAGAGCGTATGAACAGTATAAATATTAAGAGCGTATGAACAGTATAAATATTAAAAGCATATGAACAGTATAAATGCCATAAATGTGTGAACAGTATAAATATTAAGAGTGTATGAACAGTATAAATATTAAGAGCGTATGAACAGTATAAATATTAAGAGCGTATGAACAGTATAAATGCCATAAACATGTGAACAGTATAAATATTAAGAGCGTATGAACAGTATAAATGCCATAAACGTGTGAACAGTATAAATATTAAGAGTGTATGAACAGTATAAATATTAAGAGTGTATGAACAGTATAAATATTAAGAGCGTATGAACAGTATAAATATTAAGAGCGTATGAACAGTATAAATATTAAGAGCGTATGAACAGTATAAATATTAAAAGCATATGAACAGTATAAATGCCATAAATGTGTGAACAGTATAAATATTAAGAGTGTATGAACAGTATAAATATTAAGAGCGTATGAACAGTATAAATATTAAGAGCGTATGAACAGTATAAATGCCATAAATGTGTGAACAGTATAAATATTAAGAATGTATGAACAGTATAAATATTAAGAGCGTATGAACAGTATAAATGCCATAAACAGGTGAACAGTCTAAATATTAAGAACGTATGAACAGTCTAAATATTAAGAGCGTATGAACAGTATAAATATTAAAAGCGTATGAACAGTATAAATATTAAGAGCGTATGAACAGTATAAATGCCATAAATGTGTGAACAGTATAAATGCCATAAACATGTGAACAGTATAAATATTAAGAGTGTATGAACAGTATAAATATTAAGAGCGTATGAACAGTATAAATATTAAGAGCGTATGAACAGTATAAATGCCATAAACATGTGAACAGTATAAATATTAAGAGCGTATGAACAGTATAAATGCCATAAACATGTGAACAGTATAAATATTAAGAGCATATGAACAGTATAAATGCCATAAATGTGTGAACACTATAAATATTAAGAGCGTATGAACAGTATAAATGCCATAAACATGTGAACAGTATAAATATTAAGAGCGCATGAACAGTATAAATGCCATAAATGTGTGAACAGTATCAATATTAAGAGCGTATGAGCAGTATAAATATTAAGAGCGTATGAACAGTATAAATATTAAGAGCGTATGAACAGTATAAATGCCATAAATATGTGAACAGTATAAATGCCATAAACATGTGAACAGTATAAATATTAAGAGTGTATGAACAGTATAAATATTAAGAGCGTATGAACAGTATAAATATTAAGAGTGTATGAACAGTATAAATATTAAGAGCGTATGAACAGTATAAATATTAAGAGCGTATGAACAGTATAAATGCCATAAACATGTGAACAGTATAAATATTAAGAGCGTATGAACAGTATAAATGCCATAAACATGTGAACAGTATAAATATTAAGAGCGTATGAACAGTATAAATGCCATAAATGTGTGAACAGTATCAATATTAAGAGTGTATGAACAGTATAAATATTAAGAGCGTATGAGCAGTATAAATATTAAGAGCCTATGAACAGTATAAATATTAAGAGCGTATGAACAGTATAAATATTAAGAGAGTATGAACAGTATAAATATTAAGAGCGTATGAACAGTATAAATATTAAGCGCGTATGAACAGTATAAATATTAAGAGCGTATGAACAGTATGATTGCTATAAGAGTTTGAGCGTATATCTGCCCTGAGCGTGTGAACATTATGAACAGGCGTGTGAACAGTACAAATGCCCAGAGCGTATGAACAGTGTAACTCTATGAGCATGTGACCGGTATGAATGTCATGAGTGTATACGCACAATGAAGCCCCTAAAATGTCAAATATAGATGCTATGAGAGTACCGACCGTATCACAAGAATTCACGAACAGTATAATGCCGTAGGCATATGCACAACATAAATGCCATGGGCGAATCAATCCGCATAGCTGCCACAAACACGTATGCTTAGTAAAGTGAATACAGTGAAGCTGCTAAACTAAAAACGTTATCACCTATACTAGATACAAAAAGAGAATAATTGATGGCACTCACCTATTAAAAATGTAGACTTTATTAATTCTTTTAAACCGGTGCTGGCTCATAACTAGTGTTGGGCATGAATATTCGCAATGCAAATATTTATTGCGAATATCGCATATTCGCGGATTCGCAAATATAGCACTATATATTCGCAATTATGATTTTTTTTTTCCACAGCACACATCACAGGGATGATCGCTCCCTGCTTCCAGCTTGTTGTCTAAACAAGGCTACAATACTAGTTCCGTGTCAGACAGGCGTGCGCACGAAAACACAAAAACGGATGGTCCCATCCTTCATGACCTAGACAAGGGGTGCCGCCCAGGGACTCTGATTCTCCCCGCCCAGGGACTCTGACGTCCGCGTACTTCATGTCAACCTTCTTAAAGGTTTTATACATGCCTGGCGCGACCGGACTGTGTCTTTCTTTGATAGGTGAGATGTTGCTGTCAGAATCCGATGCTGGATCATGGACGTACATCCAAAGTCTGTGGGGTGCTTACTGACTTGATCTCTCGGAGTGGTTTCATCTCCCATTTGGAGTTGTGCCCACCAGGACTCAGGGGGACTTGCAGCACATCCTGTAGTCACTTAGGCCGTCCGCTGTCGGGCCACCTTGCGTACTGTTAAGATGTCCCTTGACTCTAGACGATACAGCTTGGCAACTGGGGTGTATTTAGGTAAGACTGTAGCAACATAGGACAGATTGACTTGCCGGACTAGAACTCTCCCATTGGTAAATGTGACAAGGCTTCTTGCTGCTCGGACTAGGGGAGGATCTTCCAACTGCATGGGCTCAGGCAGTGCTTGATAGTCCTTGTTATTTACTCCAGGACGTGCACGGCACTAGATGATTGTCTCTGTGTTGGATTGTAAGGTCACCGACGGGATGTCTTGGATTCGAACTCTGCAAATTTCCCTGGGCTGGTTGGCAAACTTCTGCTCTGCCTGTAGGACCTTTAAGTGGTGCTGCGCAGCCCGCTGGCCTGAGGGGGACATGTAGGGGAGAGAGGCATGCAAAGAATCTACAGTCAGCAAAACAATGTTTCATGATATTCATCCCCCATATAAACTCTGCAGACCCCTTATCAGATATATCCGTTACAATCACTCCCTTTCCCCTAAGTACATGTTTATGTTTCCCCAACTGGATGGGGGGCTCCCAATATCCATGTCTGGGTATTGGTTTCCCGTTACACTACCCATAAATCAACATTGTCAGGTTCACACAACAAATTGGCATTCCAGTACACTTGTGATCCTGTATCTATCAACCCCTCCAACTGTACACCTTCTACAATGATCTTTACATAGGGGCAGGGGGCGACCTAAAGTGAGAGTCCCGACTTAGGTCGTTCTGGGTTCGGACCTAGTGCCTGTTTTCCTGAGGGCCGGTCCGTGACCTCAGGAGAAATCCGTCTAAATCCCAACATTGTACTTTCCAATGTCCAGATTTATTTCAGTAGGTACAGAAGGGTCTTTGAGTCCCCGGGGTTCTATTGGGAAGAGGTCTGCGGGGGTTAACATGGCAAGGAGCAGAAGCAGAGAAAGGTTTCCTATGTTTGGGCAGTTCACGGTCAGGTGGTGCGGCCCATCTGGCGAGCTCCTTCAGAGCCTGAGTCAATTGTTCAATGTCCTGCTTAACAGTCAGAAATTCAGAGGTTGAAGCGACTGGTAGGGTTGTTGACACTGGGCGGGAGCCCTGGTGGTGACAGGGGTCCGGCTACAGCCCCTAGTAGTCCTGGGACTGGGACACCAGTCGGGGTTGATGTACAGGAGCACAGTCAGGTGGTGATGTACAGGGGCACAGTCAGATGATGATGTACAGGGGCACAGTCGGGGGTGATGTACAGGGGCACAGTCGGGGTTGATGTACAGGGGCACAGTCGGGGTTGATGTACAGGGGCACAGTCGGGTGGTGATGTACAGGGGCACAGTCAGGTGGTGATGTACAGGGGCACAGTCGGGGGTGATGTACAGGGGCACAGTCGGGGGGTTATGTACAGGGGCACAGTCGGGTGGTGATGTACAGGGGCACAGTCAGGTGGTGATGTACAGGGGCACAGTCAGGTGGTGATGTACAGGGGCATAGTCAGGGGGTGATGTACAGGGGCACAGTCAGGTGGTGATGTACAGGGGCACAGTCGGGTGGTGATGTACAGGGGCACAGCCTGGTGGTGATATACAGGGGCACAGTCGGGGGGTGATGTACAGGGGCACAGTCTGGTGGTGATGTACAGGGGCACAGTCGGGGGTGATGTACAGGGGCACAGACAGGTGGTGATGTACAGGGGCACAGTCAGGTGTGGTGTACAGGGGCACAGTCAGGTGGTGATGTACAGGGGCACAGTCAGGGGGTGATGTACAGGGGCACAGTCAGGTGGTGATGTACAGGGGCACAGTCAGGTGGTGATGTACAGGGGCACAGTCAGGTGGTGATGTACAGGGGCACAGACAGGTGGTGATGTACAGGGGCACAGTCAGGTGGTGATGTACAGGGGCACAGTCAGGTGGTGATGTACAGGGGCACAGTCAGATGGTGATGTAGAGGGGCACAGTCGGGTGGTGATGTACAGGGGCACAGTCGGGTGGTGATGTACAGGGGCACAGTCGGGGGGTGATTACAGGGGCACAGACAGGTGGTGATGTACAGGGGCACAGACAGGTGGTGATGTACAGGGGCACAGTCGGGGGGTGATGTACAGGAGCACAGACAGGTGGTGATGTACAGGGGCACAGTCGGGGGGTGATGTACAGGGGCACAGTCGGGGGGTGATGTACAGGAGCGCAGTCGGGTGGTGATGTACAGGGGCACAGTCAGGTGGTGATGTACAGGGGCACAGTCAGGGGTGATGTACAGGGGCACAGTCAGGGGTGATGTACAGGGGCACAGTCGGGGGGTGATGTACAGGGGCACAGTCGGGGGGTGATGTACAGGGGCACAGTCAGGGGGTGATGTACAGGGGCACAGTCAGGTGGTGATGTACAGGGGCACAGTCAGGGGTGATGTACAGGGGCACAGTCAGGGGTGATGTACAGGGGCACAGTCGGGTGGTGATGTACAGGGGCACAGTCAGGTGTGGTGTACAGGGGCATAGTCAGGGGGTGATGTACAGGGGCACAGTCAGGTGGTGATGTACAGGGGCACAGTCGGGTGGTGATGTACAGGGGCACAGCCTGGTGGTGATATACAGGGGCACAGTCGGGGGGTGATGTACAGGGGCACAGTCTGGTGGTGATGTACAGGGGCACAGTCGGGTGGTGATGTACAGGGGCACAGTCGGGTGGTGATGTACAGGGGCACAGTCAGGTGGTGATGTACAGGGGCACAGTCGGGTGGTGATGTACAGGGGCACAGTCGGGTGGTGATGTACAGGGGCACAGTCGGGGGGTGATGTACAGGGGCACAGTCAGGTGGTGATGTACAGGGGCACAGTCAGGGGTGATGTACAGGGGCACAGTCAGGGGTGATGTACAGGGGCACAGTCGGGTGGTGATGTACAGGGGCACAGTCAGGTGGTGATGTACAGGGGCATAGTCAGGGGGTGATGTACAGGGGCACAGTCAGGTGGTGATGTACAGGGGCACAGTCGGGTGGTGATGTACAGGGGCACAGCCTGGTGGTGATATACAGGGGCACAGTCGGGGGGTGATGTACAGGGGCACAGTCTGGTGGTGATGTACAGGGGCACAGTCGGGGGTGATGTACAGGGGCACAGACAGGTGGTGATGTACAGGGGCACAGTCAGGTGTGGTGTACAGGGGCACAGTCAGGTGGTGATGTACAGGGGCACAGTCAGGGGGTGATGTACAGGGGCACAGTCAGGTGGTGATGTACAGGGGCACAGTCAGGTGGTGATGTACAGGGGCACAGTCAGGTGGTGATGTACAGGGGCACAGACAGGTGGTGATGTACAGGGGCACAGTCAGGTGGTGATGTACAGGGGCACAGTCAGGTGGTGATGTACAGGGGCACAGTCAGATGGTGATGTAGAGGGGCACAGTCGGGTGGTGATGTACAGGGGCACAGTCGGGTGGTGATGTACAGGGGCACAGTCGGGGGGTGATTACAGGGGCACAGACAGGTGGTGATGTACAGGGGCACAGACAGGTGGTGATGTACAGGGGCACAGTCGGGGGGTGATGTACAGGAGCACAGACAGGTGGTGATGTACAGGGGCACAGTCGGGGGGTGATGTACAGGGGCACAGTCGGGGGGTGATGTACAGGAGCGCAGTCGGGTGGTGATGTACAGGGGCACAGTCAGGTGGTGATGTACAGGGGCACAGTCGGGGGTGATGTACAGGGGCACAGTCAGGGGTGATGTACAGGGGCACAGTCGGGGGGTGATGTACAGGGGCACAGTCAGGGGTGATGTACAGGGGCACAGTCGGGGGGTGATGTACAGGGGCACAGTCAGGGGTGATGTACAGGGGCACAGTCGGGGGGTGATGTACAGGGGCACAGTCAGGGGTGATGTACAGGGGCACAGTCAGGTGGTGATGTACAGGGGCACAGTCAGGGGTGATGTACAGGGGCACAGTCAGGGGTGATGTACAGGGGCACAGTCGGGGGGTGATGTACAGGGGCACAGTCGGGGGGTGATGTACAGGGGCACAGTCGGGGGGTGATGTACAGGGGCACAGTCGGGGGGTGATGTACAGGGGCACAGTCAGGTGGTGATGTACAGGGGCACAGTCAGGGGTGATGTACAGGGGCACAGTCAGGGGTGATGTACAGGGGCACAGTCGGGTGGTGATGTACAGGGGCACAGTCGGGTGGTGATGTACAGGGGCACAGTCGGGGGGTGATGTACAGGGGCACAGTCGGGTGGTGATGTACAGGGGCACAGTCGGGGGGTGATGTACAGGGGCACAGTCGGGTGGTGATGTACAGGGGCACAGTCAGGTGGTGATGTACAGGGGCACAGTCAGGGGTGATGTACAGGGGCACAGTCGGGTGGTGATGTACAGGAGCACAGTCTGGTGGTGATGTACAGGGGCACAGTCAGGTGGTGATGTACAGGGGCACAGTCGGGTGGTGATGTACAGGGGCACAGTCGGGTGGTGATGTACAGGGGCACAGTCAGGTGGTGATGTACAGGGGCACAGTCGGGTGGTTATGTACAGGGGCACAGTCAGTTTTTATTTACCGTTTCCTGCCATGTGGAAATTCTTTACTATGTTACCAGATGCAGTAAAGCGGGCACAGTGCCGTATCTGCAGAGAGAAAGTGAGGCACAGGCAGGGTCCGAATTTAGGAGTTATTCTAGATAGAAATATCCCTAGTCCACCAGTCACTGCTGACACTGACAGGCATATTGTGTGTATTATGGAACGTGATGAGTAAAGGATAGCCACACTCTTAGACCCTCGGCATGAAGCCAAAATGGGGGATCTTATCTTCTGAGAAAAAATCCCCAAAAAAGAATACATTTTGTGTAATTTAAGTTTTACAAATCACAGAAGCGATTTCTTCACTGTCTTCAGGTTCTTTACTATTTTCAGACACCAACACCGATCCTGTTGCTACTCCCAAAAGGGATCATTTCTGTCATTAAGGCTGGAATTCCACTAAGGTTTTTTTTTGCAAAAACGCTGTAAAAAAACGACAATTTTCCCGCACTGTTTTTTCAGCGAAAAAATGCCGCGTCCAGATGTTAGCTGCAGGTCAATAGTAAACTGCAAAATGCCAAATCCACTTGGCGTTTTTCAGTTTGGCGGGGTTTTTTTTAAATCTTTTTTGTGTTTTTCAGCAATTTTGGGCTCAGAAGCTGGTTTTTCCTGCCCAACCAAACCTAGTTTGGCATTTTTTCAGGCAGTTTTTATTCTTTTTTTGGACTTAAGCGATCCTAAAAAGTGATGGAGATTTGTTTTTTCAAATTTCGTAGGGTACCATTAAAAAAACATAATAAAAAAGATACAATAGTGATGGCAAAAATTGTATTTAACGAAATTTATGTTTTTTATTACTACATTTTTATACATTTTTAAACAGGGATCAATTTATGTGAGCAGGTAAAGCACTAAAAATTTAGCCGACAATAATAAAAATGTAGTGTGTGCGTGTTTCACTTTTTTATAGGTAGTACTACTGCTCCCAGCATGGAATACACTGTTCCATGATAGGAGTACTAGTACCTGTACTAATTGACAGATCTCCCCGGGTCCGTTGCGATCCTTCTGTATAATTTTATAGATGCGGCGGCCGCTCTTCCATGGTCCCCTGCACTGACGTATACAAACACATATTCATATTTCCTGCAGAGCTGTGATTGGCCACATGGTTCCAGCCAATCACAACTCTGTGGGAAATATGAATGTGTATATATATGTCAGTGCAGGGACCATAGAAGAGCGGCCGCCGCATCTATACATTATACAGGAAGATTGCAACAGGTGTCAGGAGTGACATCCGCTGTGATCTGTTCTTAACTGCAAGTACTACTACTCCAACATGGAGCACACTCTGCACACTCTGCTCCATGCTGGGAGCTGTAGTACCTGCATTAATAGACAGATCGCAGCGAGTGTCAGAAATTACACTCGCTGCAAGGTACTACAGGTACTACAGCTCCCAGCATGAAGCAGAGTGTACTCCATATTGGGAGTAGTAGTACTTGCAGTTAAGGAACCATCACAGCGGATGTCACTACTGACACCTGATGTGATCGTCCAGTCTATTGCAGAGATGGAGCGGCTTTCTCCTGCGCTCGCATCTCTGCATTATACTCCGGCCACTCACTCATATTTCCCTCAGAGCTGTGATTGGCTGCAAACATCCGGCCAATCACGACTCTGGGCGGAAAATATGAATGAGTGATGTTCTCTTCACATCACTGGCCGGAGTACAGAGCAGAGATGTGAGCGTTGTATGGAGCCGCATCTCTGCTATATTATGGACGATCGCATCGGGTGTCACGACTGACACCGGGGGCGATATGTCTATTACTACAGGTACTACTACTCCCATCATGGAACAGTCTGTTCATGCTTTGGAGTAGTAGTACTACTTAAAAATGTAAAAAATATAGAGAAAAAAGTTAAAAACACACTTTTTAAAAAACTTTATTACAATTTTGCTAAACAAAAAAAACATTCAGTTAAATACATTTTTTTACATCCCTACTGCAACTTTTTTTTTTTGGTACCCAACTAATTTTGTAAAAAAAAAAATGCCAAAAGGGGCCAAAAAGGCAAATTCCACACAAAGGTAAAAACGCAAGAAAAGACGCCAGAAAAACGCCAAAACACAGGGAAAAACAGTGGCAGTTTTTCTAGTATTTTTTCTGGCGTTTTTGAGCCAAAAAAAATGCAGGGCAAAAACCTCCGTGGACTAACAATACACAAGTTTTGAGGCTTATTTAATTGCCGATTCTCGGGAACTAGATTGACACAGCCGAAGATTTTCTGAAAGTTCAGCGAGCCCGGGAAACCAAACGTCCGATAAGTTCCCTCATCTCTACTCGGTGATATTATGATCCAGTCTCCAGATCTCCACAGCCGGGAGCACAGGTCGTCTTCTCATAATGAAGACCCAGTGGAGATGAGGTCATGTCTTGTAGAAGCTGCTGCTGGGACTACGACAGTCCTGAGTGGATTCTGTACAGCTGTGCTGGGGCCAGAGAGGAGTCAGAAATCTCATATAAAGATCCAAGACCTCAACAAGAGCTCCACACCTCAGAGGTCCCAAGTATACAAGCGTCAGCTATACCTCTCAGGCTTCATATATAACCCAGACCCTAAGCTAAACCCCCAGACCTCATCTATACCCCCGGACCTCTGCTCCAGACCTCCTCTATACCCCCAGACCTCATCTATACCTCTCAGGCTTCATATATAACCCAGACACTAATCTAAACCTCCAGACCTCATCTATACCCCCAGACCTCCTCTATACCCCCAGACCTCCTCTATACCCCCAGACCTCCTCTATACCCCCAGACCTCCTCTATACCCCCAGACCTCCTCTATACCCCCAGACCTCCGCTCCAGACCTCCTCTATACCCCCAGACCTCCTCTATACCCCCAGACCTCCTCTATACCCCCAGACCTCCTCTATACCCCCAGACCTCCTCTATACCCCCAGACCTCATCTATACCTCCAGACCTCCTCTATACCTCCAGACCTCATCTATACCCCCAGACCTCCGCTCCAGACCTCCTCTATACCCCCAGACCTCCTCTATACCCCCAGACCTCCTCTATACCCCCAGACCTCCTCTATACCCCCAGACCTCATCTATACCCCCAGACCTCATCTATACCCCCAGACCTCATCTATACCCCCAGACCTCCGCTCCAGACCTCATCTATACCCCCAGACCTCCTCTATACCCCCAGACCTCCTCTATACCCCCAGACCTCATCTATATCTCCAGACCTCATCTATATCTCCAGACCTCATCTATACCCCCAGACCTCATCTATACCCCCAGACCTCATCTATACCCCCAGACCTCCGCTCCAGACCTCATCTATACCCCCAGACCTCTGCTCCAGACCTCCTCTATACCCCCAGACCTCATCTATACCTCCAGACCTCATCTATACCCCCAGACCTCATCTATACCCCCAGACCTCATCTATACCCCCAGACCTCATCTATACCCCCAGACCTCCACTCCAGACCTCATCTATACCCCCAGACCTCATCTATACCCCCGGACCTCCTCTATACCCCCGGACCTCCTCTATACCCCCGGACCTCCTCTATACCCCCGGACCTCCTCTATACCCCCCGGACCTCCTCTATACCCCCCGGACCTCCTCTATACCCCCAGACCTCCTCTATACCCCCAGACCTCCTCTATACCCCAGACCTCCTCTATACCCCCAGACCTCCTCTATACCCCCAGACCTCCTCTAGACCCCCAGACCTCCTCTAGACCCCCAGACCTCCTCTATACCCCCAGACCTCCTCTAGACCCCCAGACCTCCTCTATACCTCAAGAACTCATCTATACCCCCAGACCTCATCTATACCCCCAGACCTCCGCTCCAGACCTCATCTATACCCCCAGACCTCCTCTATACCCCCAGACCTCCTCTATACCCCCAGACCTCATCTATACCCCCAGACCTCATCTATACCCCCAGACCTCCGCTCCAGACCTCATCTATACCCCCAGACCTCTGCTCCAGACCTCCTCTATACCCCCAGACCTCATCTATACCTCCAGACCTCATCTATACCCCCAGACCTCATCTATACCCCCAGACCTCATCTATACCCCCAGACCTCCACTCCAGACCTCATCTATACCCCCAGACCTCATCTATACCCCCGGACCTCCTCTATACCCCCGGACCTCCTCTATACCCCCGGACCTCCTCTATACCCCCGGACCTCCTCTATACCCCCCGGACCTCCTCTATACCCCCCGGACCTCCTCTATACCCCCAGACCTCCTCTATACCCCCAGACCTCCTCTATACCCCAGACCTCCTCTATACCCCCAGACCTCCTCTATACCCCCAGACCTCCTCTATACCCCCAGACCTCCTCTAGACCCCCAGACCTCATCTAGACCCCAGACCTCATCTAGACCTCCAGACCTCATCTATATCTTCTAGACCTCACGTAAAATGTCATCACCTATCGGTTCCAGACCTAATGTATAATTCCCTGACATCATCTACTGCTCTCTATCTTATGTATAGACCCCAGGCCTCATCCCTGACGCCTTCACCTTCTCATCGTCGCCATGACGGATGATCATCACCTCTCACATTTGTTCATGGATCTGACGTGCACATTTAGGTTCTGGTAAGTAAATATTTATAAAATAGTCCTGAGATAAAATATTAATACATAGGGGGTAGGTGCGCGGTCCATGTGGTGGAATCTAATGTTCCACCATCACATGGAAGAAAACAATAATAACTATACTAACTTTACACTGTGCTGTGAAAAGAAGTATTTGTGCAGTGTCGGTGAAGGTAATATGTAATTAACCGTTTCGTGACGCCAGGACATGGTTTACCTATACACCACCCAAGGTAGACCAGCTTCTCCTGTGCCAGGCACGGGCAAATAAACTCCACCGCAAGGTTACGGAAAACTGGCTGGCTTTACTGAGGTTGGAAAGATGGTGCAATCCGTTGCAGCTCAGATTTGCATGAAGGACGTGCAGGGTGAACGTAGGGAAGCTTATCGGCTTGCTGGGACTTATAGTTGATTGTGCTGTATATGACTGACTTGACTTGTATGCAGCCCACGCTAAACTTTAGTTACTTTGACTTGACTAACTTGACTTGAATTAGTCCCCGGCTGTAGACTTATCTCAAGGCTTTGACTTTCACCTGGGTACTGGGGTTAACTGGTAATTGATGTGTGGAGGCTGGACTAGGCCTCAGGCCTCCATCCGAATCACCTCACAGACTTCACCAAACTTTACCTCAGCAAGAGAGAGAACTGAACTCTGACCTCACTATAGATGGGAGCAATTTAGAGAGATCCCATTGGCCGCATAAGTCACCTGGTTCACCTCCGCATACTCCCCTAGCAACAAGGGTCATAGCAACAGGATTCTTAAGGTAACAAGTGCATAGAAAATACAATACATTAACCCTTATGTAACATTACATTATATAGAGCATTATAGAGAGTTCTGAGGAGTGTGGGGCCAAGACGGACATTGAGTAGCATCTGCCACACAGGATGGGCCGGAGTACAGAAGAACACGGGATTCTGTACTGGGTCACCACATGTGCACCCAGTCATAAAACTAAAGGAACCTGAGGAATCGCAGGAGCAGCCTCTCTCAAAAAGTAAGTGCACCCCTACACTTAACAATTGCACCTTGTGTGATCCTGTTTATATTACACATTCTGTGCTGTCTATTACTCTCTGGAATCATCGACTGTAGGCTTTGGGAATGTTTTTTTTAAGTTTTTCATAGTTAACCCCTACCTGCCCCTGTTAGATGACAAAACATAGATACGGGGAGGGTTACGCGGGTGTCTGAGGAACCCCTGAGGAAGTTACTGACGGGCAACGGAACACGTGGGGTCTCTAGGGGGGCACCTGCCTGACTACTCCTCCATCCATTGTCCTTTACTGTTATTTATGAAGGATAACTGAACTGCTAACGTTGTGGGGATAGGACTGTATTGGTATTACATTCTTACAATATGATGGGCTCATAACCTATTTATTTGTGGAGGCAGGTGCCCTGGGTGGGGTCCCCCCTTATTTGTGCTGTGGCCATTTGGGCCTTTTAATTGATTTTAATTGTATTGTCTGCGTTTTGTATATACTTATGTGCAATAAAGATAACAGTGTTTGAGACATAGCCACTGTGGGTGTTCATTATATTGCGTATCTCTTTCTATTTTGGTGTAGCATTTGTTGGTTGATACGCTTGATAGCACCCCTTTTTATATGGTGCTGAGCCCGCCTGTCTTTCATATACATATAATTTCTATTCCTGACTAAATATGAAGCACTTAAAGGGGTCCTCCGCCCCTAGACATCTAGTCCACTATCTAAAGCATAGGTGATAAGATGTCTGATCAAGGGGGTCCCTCTGCTGGGGATCCCCCGCGATCTCGGCTGCGGCACCACAGACATCCGGTGCACGGGATGACTGGATGACTGGCGATGAAGGGCGGAGGCTCATGAAGTGGATTGGGGATGAGATGTCTCATACGGAGTACCCCTTTAATCCACATTCTGCAGCTTATTTGTTGTGTGGTTTGCCCATTGTGTGGGGATAAAGTGGGGGAATCCTCAAAATCTGTGCAGAGGAAAAGTGGACCAGTTGCCCATAGAAACCAATCAGATCGCTTCTTTCACTTTTGAAAAGGCCTCTAAAAAAAAGTAAAAGAAGCGATCTGATTGGTTGCTATGGGCAACTGGGCATCTTTTCCTCAGCACAGGTCTTGATGAATGTCCCCCAAAGTCCTTATTTGGGGCCAAGTCTTCCTCAGTGTCTGGATTTCGGTGATGAGGGGGATTGTGCAGGGTGGTCACACGGTCACACCTGCCCCTCTACAATCCACCTGAAGATATAGTTTAATACTATGAGGGAGCAGGGATCCATCACATCCCCGCCCAGCTATACACTATATATATATATATATTAGGGGCTTCAGTTCTGAGGCTTCACATGATTCCGTGACGCCATCACTATCACATAGTCGTGCCTCAGACAATGCAGAACTCGGGACACGAGGTCTCCAGACTTCACGATACATCATGAGGGATCAGGTGAGTAGACATTTAATTGTTTTCTTAATTTTTTTGGGGGACACTTTTACTCTGCAGAGACACAAAGGGATTTATGAAGAGATTAAATTAACCAGTTCACTGACTTCTGCTGTACTTGTATTTTTATGTATGTATTTTTGTCATAATGTATATTTTCTATTTAATATGCAAAATTGTTACATCATATCCTACAGATTATATTGTATTCTACAGGTTATATCATATACTACAGGTTATATCATATACTACAGGTTATATCATATACTACAGGTTATATCATATACTACAGGTTACACCATATACTACAGGTTATATCATATACTACAGGTTATATCATATACTACAGGTTATATCATATACTACAGGTTATATCATATACTACAGGTTATATCATATACTACAGGTTATATCATATACTACAGGTTATATCATATACTACAGGTTATATCATATTCTACAGGTTATATCATATTCTACAGGTTATATCATATACTACAGGTTATATCATATACTACAGGTTATATCATATACTACAGGTTATATCATATACTACAGGTTATATCATATACTACAGGTTATACCATATACTACAGGTTATATCATATTCTACAGGTTATATCATATACTACAGGTTATATCATATACTACAGGTTATATCATATACTACAGGTTATATCATATACTACAGGTTATATCATATTCTACAGGTTATATCATATACTACAGGTTATACCATATACTACAGGTTATACCATATACTACAGGTTATATCATATACTACAGGTTATATCATATACTACAGGTTATACCATATACTACAGGTTATATCATATTCTACAGGTTATATCATATTCTACAGATTATATCATATACTACAGGTTATACCATATACTACAGGTTATACCATATACTACAGGTTATATCATATACTACAGGTTATATCATATACTACAGGTTATATCATATACTACAGGTTATATCATATACTACAGGTTATATCATATACTACAGGCTATATCATATACTACAGGTTATATCATATACTACAGGTTATACCATATACTACAGGTTATACCATATACTACAGGTTACATCATATACTACAGGTTATATCATATACTACAGGTTATATCATATACTACAGGTTATACCATATACTACAGGTTATACCATATACTACAGGTTACATCATATACTACAGGTTATATCATATACTACAGGTTATACCATATACTACAGGTTATATCATATACTACAGGTTATACCATATACTACAGGTTATACCATATACTACAGGTTATATCATATACTACAGGTTATATCATATACTACAGGTTATATCATATACTACAGGTTATATCATATTCTACAGGTTATATCATATACTACAGGTTATATCATATACTACAGGTTATATCATATACTACAGGTTATACCATATACTACAGGTTATACCATATACTACAGGTTATATCATATACTACAGGTTATACCATATACTACAGGTTATATCATATACTACAGGTTATACCATATACTACAGGTTATACCATATTCTACAGGTTATATCATATACTACAGGTTACATCATATACTACAGGTTATATCATATACTACAGGTTATACCATATACTACAGGTTATACCATATTCTACAGGTTATATCATATACTACAGGTTATACCATATACTACAGGTTATACCATATACTACAGGTTATACCATATTCTACAGGTTATATCATATACTACAGGTTATACCATATACTACAGGTTATACCATATTCTACAGGTTATATCATATACTACAGGTTATACCATATACTACAGGTTATACCATATACTACAGGTTATACCATATACTACAGGTTATACCATATACTACAGATTATATCATATACTACAGGTTATATCATATACTACAGGTTATATCATATACTACAGATTATATTGTATTCTACAGGTTATATCATATACTACAGATTATATTGTATTCTACAGGTTATATCATATACTACAGGTTATATCATATACTACAGGTTATATCATATACTACAGGTTATATCATATACTACAGGTTACACCATATACTACAGGTTATACCATATACTACAGGTTATACCATATACTACAGGTTATACCATATACTACAGGTTATATCATATACTACAGGTTACATTGTATTCTACAGGTTATATCATATACTACAGGTTATATCATATACTACAGGTTATATCATATACTACAGATTATACCATATACTACAGGTTATATCATATACTACAGGTTACACCATATACTACAGGTTATATCATATACTACAGGTTATATCATATTCTACAGGTTATATCATATACTACAGGTTATATCATATACTACAGGTTACATCATATTCTACAGGTTATACCATATACTACAGGTTATACCATATACTACAGGTTATATCATATACTACAGGTTATACCATATACTACAGGTTATATCATATACTACAGGTTATACCATATACTACAGGTTATATCATATACTACAGGTTATATCATATACTACAGGTTATATCATATACTACAGGTTATATCATATACTACAGGTTATACCATATACTACAGGTTATATCATATACTACAGGTTATACCATATACTACAGGTTATACCATATTCTACAGGTTATATCATATACTACAGGTTATATCATATACTACAGGTTATACCATATACTACAGGTTATATCATATTCTACAGGCTATATCATATTCTACAGATTATATCATATTCTACAGGTTATACCATATACTACAGGTTATACCATATACTACAGGTTATATCATATACTACAGGTTATACCATATACTACAGGTTATACCATATACTACAGGTTATACCATATACTACAGGTTATACCATATACTACAGGTTACATCATATACTACAGGTTATACCATATACTACAGGTTATATCATATACTACAGGTTACATCATATACTACAGGTTACATCATATACTACAGGTTATATCATATACTACAGGTTATACCATATACTACAGGTTATATCATATACTACAGGTTATATCATATTCTACAGGTTATATCATATACTACAGGTTACATCATATACTACAGGTTATACCATATACTACAGGTTATACCATATACTACAGGTTATATCATATACTACAGGTTATATCATATACTACAGGTTATACCATATACTACAGGTTATATCATATACTACAGGTTATACCATATACTACAGGTTATACCATATACTACAGGTTATATCATATACTACAGGTTATACCATATACTACAGGTTATATCATATACTACAGGTTATATCATATACTACAGGTTATACCATATACTACAGGTTATATCATATACTACAGGTTATATCATATACTACAGGTTATATCATATACTACAGGTTATACCATATACTACAGGTTATACCATATACTACAGGTTATATCATATACTACAGGTTATACCATATACTACAGGTTATACCATATACTACAGGTTATACCATATACTACAGGTTATATCATATACTACAGGTTATATCATATACTACAGGTTATATCATATACTACAGGTTATATCATATACTACAGGTTATACCATATACTACAGGTTATACCATATACTACAGGTTACATCATATACTACAGGTTATATCATATACTACAGGTTACATCATATACTACAGGTTACATCATATACTACAGGTTATATCATATACTACAGGTTATACCATATACTACAGGTTATATCATATACTACAGGTTATACCTTATACTACAGGTTATATCATATACTACAGGTTATATCATATACTACAGGTTATATCATATACTACAGGTTATACCATATACTACAGGTTATATCATATACTACAGGTTATACCTTATACTACAGGTTATATCATATACTACAGGTTATACCATATACTACAGGTTATATCATATACTACAGGTTATACCTTATACTACAGGTTATATCATATACTACAGGTTATATCATATACTACAGGTTATACCATATACTACAGGTTATACCATATACTACAGGTTATACCATATTCTACAGGTTACACGATATACTACAGGTTACATCATATACTACAGGTTACATCATATACTACAGGTTATACCATATACTACAGATTATATCATATACTACAGGTTATATCATATACTACAGGTTACATCATATACTACAGGTTATATCATATACTACAGGTTATACCATATACTACAGGTTATACCATATACTACAGGTTATATCATATACTACAGGTTACATCATATACTACAGGTTATATCATATACTACAGGTTATATCATATACTACAGGTTATATCATATACTACAGGTTATATCGTATACTACAGGTTACATTGTATTCTACAGGTTATATCATATACTACAGGTTATATCATATACTACAGGTTATATCATATACTACAGGTTATACCATATACTACAGGTTATATCATATACTACAGGTTATATCATATACTACAGGTTATATCATATACTACAGGTTATATCATATACTACAGGTTATACCATATACTACAGGTTATATCATATACTACAGGTTATATCATATACTACAGGTTATACCATATACTACAGGTTATATCATATTCTACAGGTTATATCATATTCTACAGGTTATATCATATTCTACAGGTTACACCATATACTACAGGTTATATCATATACTACAGGTTATAACATATACTACAGGTTATACCATATACTACAGGTTATACCATATACTACAGGTTATATCATATACTACAGGTTACACCATATTCTACAGGTTACATCATATACTACAGGTTATATCATATACTACAGGTTATATCATATACTACAGGTTATAACATATTCTACAGGTTACATCATATACTACAGGTTATACCATATACTACAGGTTATATCATATACTATAGGTTATATCATATACTACAGGTTATATCATATACTACAGGTTACATCATATACTACAGGTTATATCATATACTTCAGGTTATACCATATACTACAGGTTATATCATATACTACAGGTTATATCATATACTACAGGTTATATCATATACTACAGGTTATACCATATACTACAGGTTATATCATATACTACAGGTTATACCATATTCTACAGGTTATATCATATACTACAGGTTATATCATATACTACAGGTTATATCATATACTACAGGTTATATCATATACTACAGGTTATATCATATACTACAGGTTATATCATATACTACAGGTTATATCATATACTACAGGTTATATCATATACTACAGGTTATATCATATACTACAGGTTATACCATATACTACAGGTTATATCATATTCTACAGGTTATATCATATTCTACAGGTTATATCATATTCTACAGGTTATATCATATACTACAGGTTATACCATATACTACAGGTTATACCATATACTACAGGTTATATCATATACTACAGGTTATATCATATACTACAGGTTATACCATATACTACAGGTTATACCATATACTACAGGTTATACCATATACTACAGGTTATACCATATACTACAGGTTATATCATATACTACAGGTTATATCATATACTACAGGTTATACCATATACTACAGGTTATACCATATACTACAGGTTATATCATATTCTACAGGTTATATCATATTCTACAGGTTATACCATATACTACAGGTTATACCATATACTACAGGTTATACCATATACTACAGGTTATATCATATACTACAGGTTATATCATATACTACAGGTTATACCATATACTACAGGTTATATCATATTCTACAGGTTATATCATATTCTACAGGTTATATCATATTCTACAGGTTATATCATATACTACAGGTTATATCATATACTACAGGTTATACCATATACTACAGGTTATACCATATACTACAGGTTATACCATATACTACAGGTTATACCATATACTACAGGTTATACCATATACTACAGGTTATATCATATACTACAGGTTATATCATATACTACAGGTTATATCATATACTACAGGTTATACCATATACTACAGGTTATACCATATACTACAGGTTATACCATATACTACAGGTTATACCATATACTACAGGTTATATCATATACTACAGGTTATATCATATACTACAGGTTATACCATATACTACAGGTTATATCATATACTACAGGTTATACCATATACTACAGGTTATATCATATTCTACAGGTTATATCATATTCTACAGGTTATACCATATACTACAGGTTATACCATATACTACAGGTTATATCATATACTACAGGTTATATCATATACTACAGGTTATACCATATACTACAGGTTATATCATATTCTACAGGTTACATCATATACTACAGGTTATATCATATACTACAGGTTATATCATATTCTACAGGTTACATCATATACTACAGGTTACATCATATACTACAGGTTATATCATATACTACAGGTTACACCATATTCTACAGGTTACACCATATTCTACAGGTTACATCATATACAGGTTATATCATATACTACAGGTTACACCATATTCTACAGGTTATATCATATACTACAGGTTATATCATATACTACAGGTTATACCATATACTACAGGTTACATCATATACTACAGGTTACATCATATACTACAGGTTACATCATATACTACAGGTTACACCATATTCTACAGGTTATATCATATACTACAGGTTACACCATATTCTACAGGTTATATCATATACTACAGGTTACACCATATTCTACAGGTTATATCATATACTACAGGTTATATCATATACTACAGGTTATATCATATACTACAGGTTATACCATATACTACAGGTTACATCATATACTACAGGTTATATCATATTCTACAGGTTATACCATATACTACAGGTTATATCATATACTACAGGTTATACCATATTCTACAGGTTACATCATATACAGGTTATATCATATACTACAGGTTATACCATATACTACAGGTTACACCATATACTACAGGTTATACCATATACTACAGGTTATATCATATACTACAGGTTATATCATATTCTACAGGTTACACCATATACTACAGGTTATATCATATACTACAGGTTACATCATATTCTACAGGTTATACCATATACTACAGGTTACACCATATTCTACAGGTTACACCATATACTACAGGTTATACCATATACTACAGGTTATATCATATACTACAGGTTATATCATATTCTACAGGTTACATCATATACTACAGGTTACACCATATTCTACAGGTTATATCATATACTACAGGTTATATCATATTCTACAGGTTACATCATATACTACAGGTTATATCATATTCTACAGGTTATATCATATACTACAGGTTATATCATATACTACAGGTTATATCATATACTACAGGTTATACCATATACTACAGGTTATATCATATTCTACAGGTTACATCATATACTACAGGTTATATCATATACTACAGGTTATATCATATTCTACAGGTTACATCATATACTACAGGTTACATCATATACTACAGGTTATATCATATACTACAGGTTACACCATATTCTACAGGTTACACCATATACTACAGGTTATATCATATACTACAGGTTACACCATATTCTACAGGTTATATCATATACTACAGGTTATATCATATACTACAGGTTATATCATATACTACAGGTTATATCATATACTACAGGTTATACCATATACTACAGGTTACATCATATACTACAGGTTATATCATATTCTACAGGTTATACCATATACTACAGGTTATATCATATACTACAGGTTATATCATATACTACAGGTTATATCATATACTACAGGTTACATCATATACTACAGGTTATATCATATACTACAGGTTATACCATATCCTACAGGTTATACCATATACTACAGGTTATATCATATTCTACAGGTTATATCATATACTATAGGTTATATCATATACTACAGGTTACACCATATACTACAGGTTATATCATATACTACAGGTTATACCATATACTACAGGTTATACCATATACTACAGGTTATATCATATACTACAGGTTATACCATATACTACAGGTTATATCATATACTACAGGTTATACCATATACTACAGGTTATATCATATACTACAGGTTATACCATATTCTACAGGTTACATCATATACAGGTTATATCATATACTACAGGTTATACCATATACTACAGGTTATACCATATACTACAGGTTACACCATATACTACAGGTTATACCATATACTACAGGTTATATCATATACTACAGGTTATATCATATTCTACAGGTTACACCATATACTACAGGTTATATCATATACTACAGGTTACATCATATTCTACAGGTTATATCATATTCTACAGGTTATATCATATACTACAGGTTATACCATATACTACAGGTTACATCATATACTACAGGTTATACCATATACTACAGGTTACACCATATTCTACAGGTTACACCATATACTACAGGTTATACCATATACTACAGGTTATATCATATACTACAGGTTATATCATATACTACAGGTTATATCATATACTACAGGTTATACCATATACTACAGGTTACATCATATACTACAGGTTATATCATATACTACAGGTTATATCATATACTACAGGTTATATCATATATCATATACTACAGGTTATATCATATACTACAGGTTATATCATATACTACAGGTTATATCATATACTACAGGTTATATCATATATCATATACTACAGGTTACATCATATACTACAGGTTATACCATATACTACAGGTTATATCATATACTACAGGTTACATCATATACTACAGGTTATATCATATACTACAGGTTATACCATATACTACAGGTTATATCATATACTACAGGTTATATCATATATTACAGGTTATATCATATTCTACAGGTTATACCATATACTACAGGTTATATCATATACTACAGGTTATATCATATACTACAGGTTATACCATATACTACAGGTTATATCATATACTACAGGTTACACCATATTCTACAGGTTATATCATATACTACAGGTTATATCATATACTACAGATTATACCATATTCTACAGGTTATATCATATACTACAGGTTATATCATATACTACAGGTTATACCATATACTACAGGTTATATCATATACTACAGGTTATACCATATTCTACAGGTTATACCATATACTACAGGTTATATCATATACTACAGGTTATACCATATACTACAGGTTATACCATATACTACAGGTTATACCATATACTACAGGTTATATCATATACTACAGGTTACACCATATTCTACAGGTTACATCATATACTACAGGTTATACCATATACTACAGGTTATATCATATACTACAGGTTATACCATATACTACAGGTTACACCATATACTACAGGTTACACCATATACTACAGGTTATATCATATACTACAGGTTATATCATATACTACAGGTTATATCATATACTACAGGTTATACCATATTCTACAGGTTATACCATATACTACAGGTTATACCATATACTACAGGTTATATCATATACT
The DNA here is from genome assembly GCF_029499605.1 of Hyla sarda. NCBI lineage: Eukaryota > Metazoa > Chordata > Amphibia > Anura > Hylidae > Hyla > Hyla sarda. The sequence continues at coordinate 768,848 of NC_079190.1, forward strand.
ACAGGTTATACCATATACTACAGGTTATATCATATACTACAGGTTATACCATATACTACAGGTTATACCATATACTACAGGTTATATCATATACTACAGGTTATATCATATACTACAGGTTACATCATATACTACAGGTTACATCATATACTACAGGTTATACCATATACTACAGGTTATATCATATTCTACAGGTTATATCATATACTACAGGTTATACCATATACTACAGGTTACACCATATTCTACAGGTTACATCATATACTACAGGTTATACCATATACTACAGGTTATATCATATACTACAGGTTACACCATATACTACAGGTTATATCATATACTACAGGTTATACCATATACTACAGGTTATATCATATACTACAGGTTATACCATATACTACAGGTTACACCATATTCTACAGGTTATATCATATTCTACAGCTTATAGCACATGTTGTACAGTTGTCATTCCTTCTTCTTCTCTGTTATAGACTCCCCCGGCTGTGATGGATTCGCCCAATAATTCCTGTCTCCATTTCACCTCATTCTTCTTGGTGGGGATCCCCGGTCTGGAGCACCTTCACATCTGGATCTCCATCCCGTTCTTCACAATATACCTGTCGGCCATCATTGGGAACTACACCATTGTGCTGATCATTGTCACGGAGGCCAGCCTCCACCAGCCCATGTACATCTTCTTCATCCTTCTTGGTTTCGTAGACCTTATTTTGGCCAACGCGGCTATGCCCAAGCTTCTCGACATCTTCTGGTTTCAGTTTAAAGAGATTGACTACCATGCGTGTCTCCTCCAGATGTTCTTCGTTCACGCCTCATCTACCATTGAATCTGGAATCTTTCTGGCCATGGCGTATGATCGCTATGTAGCCATATGTAACCCTCTGAGATATTCAGTCACGGTGACCACCAGTGTTATTCTGATGAGTGGGTTATTGGCCGTACTGCGGGGGGTGTTTTACATCCTCCCCTTGCCGCTCTTATTGAGAAGGTTCCACCTATATTCCAGCAATGTTATCCTGCACTCGTATTGTGAGCATATGGCGGTGGTGAGGCTGGCTTGTGCAGATGTCTCCTTCAATGACCACCTTGGCATGGCCATTGGCTTCATGGTGCTGGTGATGGACTTGGCGCTTATAGTAACTTCTTACGCCCTGATCCTTCAGGCTCTTCTCAGGTTGACCGCTGAGGCTCGTCTGAAGGCCTTTGGCACCTGTATTTCCCATATCTGTGCTATCTTATGTTTTTATACTCCAATACTTTCCTCATCCTTGGTCCACAGATTTGGGACAAACGTTCCTCACCAAACTCATATCCTCCTGGCAAATGTCTATCTTCTTGTTCCTCCCCTGCTGAACCCCCTGGTCTATGGGATCAGAACTAAACAGATCAGAGAGCGGGTCAGGACATTCTTCTCCTAAAAAATCTAAAACATTCCTGATGGGACAAGCGAGACTGAACCCCCAGTGTCAAAGGTTAAAGGGTTCGCGGTATACATTGGAGTATACAGTATACATGGTGCACCTTACTGCCCTGCAACCCTTGAGCAAACTTTATTATGGACTGAATGATAAAAACCTTGTGCAATACAAGGGATCATGATGCCACAATCCCTCCCCTCATGGTGTCACGCCCCACCCCCTCAATGCAAGTCTATGGAAAGGGGCGTGGCACGACATCAGCAGGGGGCATTGCCATGGCATCACGACCCCCGCAGACTGCCACACAAAATGTTCCGAACACTGGGGCAATGGAGTACCTCTTTAAGGCCCCGTATGTACAGCAGAGCTACGTGTATGGAACCTACATGTGGTTACCCAGGAGTCAAGTGTTGCGTAACAGATAGGGGTTGTAGTAGCGGAGATCGCCATTTCAGATGTCACAGTGGCAGAAGAGGTTCTACTTTTCCAGGTCAGCATGGATAGCCACAATGGACAGCATGGATAGCCACAATGTCTCTAAACCTATTTTGAAGCCTGTGCAGGTCGATATTCTATATATATTCTATTTACCTCAAAGCCTATGACAATTTGTGGTATCCCGGTGTCTTCCTGTCCTGTCAGGTGGATGCCACCTATTGTGTCTGCTCCGTGCCAACTATTCAGGTTTAAATGTATTATTTATTGCAATAAACTATTAATGCACTAATATGCTTTATTGTGTCCTAAGGGGTTAATCTGTTTGAGCAGGAGTATGCTGAGGGGATCACATGCTTGCTTCAGCCAATCAGGGCTGCTGCCCTGCTCCCCTAGGTCTTCTAGACTGGGCAGAGTTAGCCAGTTCAGGGACAGAGAGGACAGTGAGTCACCTCTAGACCTCTGCTGTGAAACTGGGCCTCACCACATGAGGGCAGGCCTAAGAAAATTGAGTTACAGAACTAATCTATTCCTGAGCGACAGCACGCTTCACAGGATCGTGTCAACCAGGTCATCTATTCCAGTCAGAAGCAAGTCTGCAGTAGGGAGAAGAGCCAAGTAAGCCCACAGGCCCTATTAGCCAAGGAGAGGATTACAGGAGAAAGAAAGCCTCTGGCAACTCCGGTCCATAAATCTACAATATAAACCCTGTGGTAAGACCTAATTCCGGATTTCTATGTGGAGAGCAGAGTCAGTGTTGGTAAGCCCCTAAGTCTCTTACAAGCTACACAGTCAAATGCAGATCAGTCTAAAACATAAATCAGCAAGCAAGAAGCTAGTCAGCAAGGTTACATGGTGACCTGAAGCAACTGTGATCCCTGAAGCATACTCCAGCAAACATTGCACTACTGTTTGAACTCTTCCTGTATAATGTTGTGAGTTCCTGAGTAATAATTGGTAGTTTTTGTAACCCTGCATCAATGGTTGTTATTACCCCAGCGTTTGGCCCAGGAAGCTACTACCCTTTGAGCATGGAGGTTAACGCAACCCTGGCGTCATGAACCTTATACCAGACATCACAGCCCAGTGAGCCACCACAAATTCTCCTTTCTCTCTGATCACTAAGGCGTGATACAGGATTTGAAAACCTATTAAACGCACCAGAAAATATTTTTGATGCAAAATATCAAATAATCTTTATTGAAATCTATATATATACATATATATAAAACTCAATGTGTGTGTATGTATGTATATATGTGTATGTGTGTGTGTGTATGTGTGTATATATATATATATATATAAAAATATATGTATGTGTGTGTGTGTGTATATATGTGTGTATGTATGTGTGTGTGTGTATATATATATATATATATATATATATATATATATATGTGTGTGTGTATGTATGTGTGTGTGTGTGTATATATGTGTGTGTGTGTGTGTGTAGGTATGTATGTGTGTGTGTATGTAGGTATGTATGTGTGTATATATGTAGGTATGTATGTGTGTGTGTATGTAGGTATGTATGTGTGTATATATGTGTGTATGTATGTGTGTGTATATAGATGTATGTATGTGTGTATATGTATGTATGTATATATGTGTATGTGTGTGTGTGTATGTGTGTATATATATATATATATAAATATATGTATGTGTGTGTGTATATATGTGTGTATGTATGTGTGTGTATATATATATATATGTGTGTGTGTATGTATGTGTGTATGTATGTATGTATGTGTGTGTATATATGTGTGTATGTGTATGTAGGTATGTATGTGTGTATATATGTGTGTATGTATGTGTGTGTATATAGATGTATATATGTGTGTATGTATGTGTGTATATATATATATGTGTATGTGTGTATGTATGATGTGTGTATATATATGTATGTGTATATATGTGTGTATGTTCCAGCATCACGTCCACACGGCTGTAGATATTACCATTACACTTGGCCACATGTTACTTATATGTCACCAACAAACATAGGATCGGTGATTTAACCCTTACTCACCCCCATTTGCCAGGGGCGGGGTTTTTGTTTAAAGTCCCATGCAAGTCTATGGGAAATATATGTTACTGCATAACTTCCAAACGGCTGGAGATATTTCCATAATACTTGGTCACATGTTACTTATATATCCACTTAAAATATAGGATAGTTAATTTAACCCTTAACTACCCCCATTTGTGAGGGTCGGGTTTTTTGTTTAAAGTCTCATGCAAATCAATTGGAAATGTATGTTCTCACATAACTTCTGTACGGCTGGAGATATTTCAGTACCTGGTCACATATTACGGGTCGGGATATGAGGACGGGATAGGAGGTCGGAATGGGAGGACGGGATAAGAGGTAGAGATAGGAGGTCGACATAGGAGGTCGGGATAGGAGGACGGGATAAGAGGTAGAGATAGGAGGACGGGATAGGAAGTTGGAATAGGAGGCCGAGATAGGAGGACGGGATAGGAAGTCGGGATAGGAGGACGCGATAGGAGGTTGAGATAGGAGGTCGGGATAGGAGGACGCGATAGGAGGTCGAGATAGGAGGACGGGATAGGAGGACGGGATAAGAGGTAGAGATAGGAGGTCGGGATAGGAGGTTGACATAGGAGGTCGGGATAGGAGGACGGGATAAGAGGTAGAGATAGGAGGTCGAGATAGGAGGACGGGATAGGAAGTTGGAATAGGAGGTTGATATAGGAGGCCGGGATAGGAGGACGGGATAGGAGGACGAGATAGGAAGTTGGAATAGGAGGCCGAGATAGGAGGACGGGATAGGAAGTCTGGATAGGAGGACGCGATAGGAGGTCGAGATAGGAGGTCGGGATAGGAGGACGCGATAGGAGGACGCGATAGGAGGTCGAGATAGGAGGTCGGGATAGGAAGACGGGATAAGAGGTAGAGATAGGAGGACGGGATAGGAAGTTGGAATAGGAGGCCGAGATAGGAGGACGGGATAGGAAGTCGGGATAGGAGGACGCGATAGGAGGTCGAGATAGGAGGTCGGGATAGGAGGACGCGATAGGAGGTCGAGATAGGAGGACGGGATAGGAAGACGGGATAAGAGGTAGAGATAGGAGGTCGGGATAGGAAGTTGGAATAGGAGGTTGATATAGGAGGCCGGGATAGGAGGACGGGATAGGAGGACGAGATAGGAGGACAGGATAGGAGGCCGAGATAGGAAGTCGGGATAGGAGGACGCGATAGGAGGTCGAGATAGGAGGACGCGATAGGAGGACGCGATAGGAGGTCGGGATAGGAGGACGGGATAGGAGGACGGGATAAGAGGTCGAGATAGGAGGTCGGGATAGGAGGACGGGATAGGAAGTTGGAATAGGAGGTTGATATAGGAGGTCGAGATAGGAGGACGGGATAGGAGGACAGGATAGGAGGTCGAAATAGGAGATCTGGATAAGAGGACAGGATATGAGGTCGGGATAGGAGGACGGGATATGGGGTTGGGATATGGCAATATATGAGGTCAGGATGTTGGGTTGGGATATGACAATATATGAGGACGGGATATGAAGTCAAAAGCTTCCTCCTCTGCTGATTTTCCTCCACATCAAGGATTAGGAAGGAAAAACCGGGCAACGCCGAGTACTCAGCTAATATATAGATAAAATACATTAAAAAGGGCAACAACAATCAGACAAATCCAGTAAACATAGATGTGTATGAAGTGACAAGTGCAATCTATACCGCTGCTCTATAAAGAAACAAGCAGCAAACAATAGATGACGGCAAAATGAACACTTCAGTATAGGAAAAATAATCCTAATAAAAGATCACGGCAAGATCATGGTGAGATAAAAATGGTAAATCACTTGGTCTCAATGGTTTGCCGGGATGTGAAATGGATCCAGAGCCGACAGCACATAGAACATCCCACCCAGGATCCGCCTAGTAACCAATATCCCCAGCATAGCCCCGGAGCAGTGACCAGCCCTCACACATACCAATGCAGCACGACAGGCCCCAACGCGTTTCACCGTTAAGGCTTCCTCAGGGAGTGATCTAACAGAGGATCAGATGGTCATTTTATAGAGATATCTACCAGATCACAAACATAGAAACTGGTGTATATAGATTAACTCATCGGTGGCCGCATCCAGACTCACTCCAAGCAGTGAGTTAATCTATAGAAAAGGCTAAGCCAAAGGCTCTCTGGGCATGCTGGGAATTGTAGTTTTGCAACATCTGGAGGCACCCTGGTTGGGAAACTCCGGACTAAGTTCTTCCCATCTTCGGCTGCTTTCACACTATAGAATTCTCTGTTTTAAAGATCCGCTATAATGACCCGTTAACAAAACCATTAAAAATGGCCGTTACAAAAGCCCATTATAGTATTACAGTCTATGGGATTTTTCCATTACCCGTTTTAACCCGTCATAGCCCATTATAGTATTACAGTCTATGGGATTTTTCCATTACTCGTTTTAACCCGTCATAGCCCATTATAGTATTACAGTCTATGGGATTTTTCCATTACCCGTTTTAACCCGTCATAGCCCATTATAGTATTACAGTCTATGGGATTTTTCCATTACTCGTTTTAACCCGTCATAGCCCATTATAGTATTACAGTCTATGGGATTTTTCCATTACCCGTTTTAACCCGTCATAGCCCATTATAGTATTACAGTCTATGGGATTTTTCCATTACTCGTTTTAACCCGTCATAGTCCATTATAGTATTACAGTCTATGGGATTTTTCCATTACCCGTTTTAACCCGTCATAGCCCATTATAGTATTACAGTCTATGGGATTTTTACATTACCCGTTTTAACCCGTCATAGCCCATTATAGTATTACAGTCTATGGGATTTTTCCATTACCCGTTTTAACCCGTCATAGCCCATTATAGTATTACAGTCTATGGGATTTTTCCATTACCCGTTTTAACCCATCATAGCCCGTTATAGTATTACAGTCTATGGGATTTTTACATTACCCGTTTTAACCCGTCATAGCCCATTATAGTATTACAGTCTATGGGATTTTTCCATTACCCGTTTTAACCCGTCATAGCCCATTATAGTATTACAGTCTATGGGATTTTTCCATTACTCGTTTTAACCCGTCATAGCCCATTATAGTATTACAGTCTATGGGATTTTTCCATTACCCGTTTTAACCCGTCATAGCCCATTATAGTATTACAGTCTATGGGATTTTTCCATTACCCGTTTTAACCCGTCATAGCCCATTATAGTATTACAGTCTATGGGATTTTTCCATTACCCGTTTTAACCCGTCATAGCCCATTATAGTATTACAGTCTATGGGATTTTTCCATTACCCGTTTTAACCCGTCATAGCCCGTTATAGTATTACAGTCTATGGGATTTTTACATTACCCGTTTTAACCCGTCATAGCCCATTATAGTATTACAGTCTATGGGATTTTTACATTACCCGTTTTAACCCGTCATAGCCCATTATAGTATTACAGTCTATGGGATTTTTCCATTACCCGTTTTAACCCGTCATAGCCCATTATAGTATTACAGTCTATGGGATTTTTCCATTACCCGTTTTAACCCGTCATAGCCCGTTATAGTATTACAGTCTATGGGATTTTTACATTACCCGTTTTAACCCGTCATAGCCCATTATAGTATTACAGTCTATGGGATTTTTACATAACCCGTTTTAACCCGTCATAGCCCATTATAGTATTACAGTCTATGGGATTTTTCCATTACTCGTTTTAACCCGTCATAGCCCATTATAGTATTACAGTCTATGGGATTTTTACATAACCCGTTTTAACCCGTCATAGCCCATTATAGTATTACAGTCTATGGGATTTTTACATAACCCGTTTTAACCCGTCATAGCCCATTATAGTATTACAGTCTATGGGATTTTTCCATTACCCGTTTTAACCCGTCATAGTCCATTATAGTATTACAGTCTATGGGATTTTTACATAACCCGTTTTAACCCGTCATAGCCCATTATAGTATTACAGTCTATGGGATTTTTCCATTACTCGTTTTAACCCGTCATAGCCCATTATAGTATTACAGTCTATGGGATTTTTCCATTACTCGTTTTAACCCGTCATAGCCCATTATAGTATTACAGTCTATGGGATTTTTCCATTACTCGTTTTAACCCGTCATAGCCCATTATAGTATTACAGTCTATGGGATTTTTACATTACCCGTTTTAACCCGTCATAGCCCATTATAGTATTACAGTCTATGGGATTTTTACATAACCCGTTTTAACCCGTCATAGCCCATTATAGTATTACAGTCTATGGGATTTTTCCATTACCCGTTTTAACCCGTCATAGCCCATTATAGTATTACAGTCTATGGGATTTTTCCATTACCCGTTTTAACCCGTCATAGCCCATTATAGTATTACAGTCTATGGGATTTTTACATTACCCGTTTTAACCCGTCATAGTCCATTATAGTATTACAGTCTATGGGATTTTTACATTACCCGTTTTAACCCGTCATAGTCCATTATAGTATTACAGTCTATGGGATTTTTACATTACCCGTTTTAACCCGTCATAGCCCATTATAGTATTACAGTCTATGGGATTTTTACATTACCCGTTTTAACCCGTCATAGCCCGTCATGGAGGGAGGAAGAGCATGCACTATTTCTCTTGTTACTTTCTCCTATCACAAAATAATGTCCGTTATTAAAGGGGTACACCACTGGAAGAAACATTTTTTTTAAATGAACTGGTGCAAAAAAGTTAAAAAGATTTGTAAATTACTTCTAATAAAAAAAAATCTTAATCCTTACAGTACTTATCAGCTGCTGTTCTGATCCACAGGAAGTTCTTCTTTTTTTGAATTTCCTTTCTGCCTGACCACAATGCTCTCTGCTGACACCTCTGTCCATGCCTAGAACTGTCCAGAGCAGGAGAGGTTCACCATGAGGATTTTCTCCTGCTCTGGACAGTTCCCAAAATGAACAGAGGTGTCAGCAGAGAACACTTGTGGTCAGGCAGAAAAGAAATTCAAAAGGAAAAGAACTTCCCGTGGATCATACATCAGCTGATAAGTACTGGAAGCATTAAAATGTTTTAATAGAAGTAATTTACAAATCTGTTTAACTTTCTGGCACCAGTTGATAAAAAAAAAAATGTTTTCCAGTGGAGTACCCCTTTAATAGCGGGCTATGACGGGTTAAAACGGGTAATGTAAAAGTCCCATAGACTATAATGGGCTTTCGTAACGGCCTTTTTTAATGGTTTTGTTAACGGGTCATTATAACGGATCTTTAAAAAGGCGAATTCTGTAGTGTGAAAGCGACTTTAGGCCAGGACGATCAGTGATTAGGGTTCCCCCTGGGTTCTACTCGTCCTGCAGGTACCAGGGACCCCACATGGCAGGGCCGAACTGGCCATAGGGCATAACTGATATTTTCCCAATGGGCTTGTCCGTCTCCCTGCCTTCCCAAATACTCTGAAGATGCAGCCTGAGGCTGCTGCCTTAAAGGGGTACTCCACTGGAAAACATTTTTTTTTTAATCATCTGGTGCCAGAAAGTTAAACAGATTTGTAAATTACAACAACAGTGAGAAATGACACAGACGGACGACTCGCCCGTTCAGCAATATTCTTCTTTATTCGGTGCTGGCAGTATGAGATTACAGCAGGTACAGGGGGGTCTGTCAGCAGGAACGCAGGGCTGTGGAGTGCTACGACCGTATCGCTTCAGACTCAAGCTTCTTCCGGCCTCCTACAGGTGCTCCACGTCCTGCTGTGATTTAAAACCAGGTATGTGGGAGGGGGGAGGGGCCTTCACCTAGACAGAAAATCACCTTCGTGCTAAAACAATGTTAAAAACATTCTAAGCGAATTTACAAAAATGGGCTGAACTCTGCCCTATCATTGAGTCCCGCTGGTCCTAGGGCTCCAGTTCTTAATATCCAGCGTGTTTCCATTTGTATAAGGATATTTACTCTATCTCCTCCTTCTTTCGGGGGGGGGGGGGGGGGGGGATGCGCTGGATGCCAAAGAATTTAAGAGCCCTTGGATCATTCTCATGCTCTTCTTTCATATGTTTCATTAATTTCGGGACCCCTTTCCCCGATCTTAAGGAATAGATGTGTTCTCTGTATCTGGTAGACAATTGTCTTTTCGTTTTCCCGATATAAAATAAGGCACAGGGACACATTAATCCGTACACTACATATGTGCTTTTACATGTTATGACAGTGATGTCCTTTCCTCCTAGGCTTATAGAGCTCACTTTCATATTTTGGGAACAATGTGATCACTGACCACAGGCGTAATTGCCTGGGGGAAGTGAATCGGTTATCCAGTCCTTACTATTTCTCAGTGCGTTTTCCGTGCGTTTTTTGATTTTTTTGATGTTGTCGCTAATCGTGATGTTTTTTCAAAAAGTGATCAAAGGTCTATTTTTGGCTACTGTTTTTAGATCTTCATCTTGTTCTGATATTTTCCAATTATTATGTATTAGTTATTATACTATTCAAAGGTGTATTAGCAAATGAATCAGTGAATCTTTTATCTTCTACGTCATTTATGATGGATGTTTTCTGTTTATAAACAATTCATCTCTCTTCTTCTTTTCTGCCTTCTCACAATCTTGCTGTATGAGTTTTCAGGATATCCTCTTTTTCTCAGCCTATCTTTTAATTCTTCTGCCTGTCTTTGATATTTATGGTCATGTGTATTAATTCGTTTCAACCTGAGGAATTGGCTGTACAGCAGACCCTTTTACATGTTGGGGATGGGAGCTTTTGAAATGTAGCAAGGTGTTTCTCGCTATCTTCTTTCTGAAACCTGTCACTGATACTGTATTGCCTTCAATATTTAATTCTGTATCTAGAAATTCTAATTTTTTGTTTCCATACACTGCCGTAAAAAGCATATGGCAGGTATTAACATGGTTTAGATGTTGTACAAATTCATGAAACACTTCTTCTGTGTTATTCCACACTACTATGATGTCGTCTACGTAACGCTTAAAAAAGCGCACGTATGGTAAATAGGGGATGTATTGATCCTCGAATGCAGCCAGAAAAAGTGTAGCGAATGTACAGGAAACCGGCGTCCCCATCGCGGTACCACTGGGATTCATATTTGAGGGTGTTATTAGTTAGTACAAAGTTTAGGGCGTCACATACTAAATTAATAAAATGGTTGGTTTTACCTGTTTTCATCAGGAAGTAACGAATGGTCTGTATACCCGTATCCAAAGGGATACGAGTATATAGACTTTCTACATCGATACTTCCTAATGTGTCATTGGACTGAATGTGAAAAGATTGGATGGAGGTGATCAGATGGGTGGTGTCTTTTAGGTATGTCCTAGTGTTATCCAGCAATGGGCGCAATAACCAATCAAGGTATTGGGACATGTATTCTGTACTGGACCCAATGCCCGCTATAATGGGGCGACCAGGTGGTTGGCATAATGTTTTGTGTACTTTTGGTATTATATACCACTTGGCGGGTTTAGGGGCAATTGGAAGTAATTTTTCTGTTGTTGTTTTTTTTTTGCTCAAGATATTTTTATCTACCGTATTTTTCGCCGTATAAGACGCACTTTTTCTTCCCCAAAACTGGGGGGGAAAAGTAGGTGCGTCTTATACGGCGAATACACCCCTATCGCGGCGGTCCCTGCGGCCATCAACGGCCGGGACCCGTGGCTAATACAGGACATCAGCGATCGCGGTGATGCCCTGTATTAACCCTTCAGACGCAGTGATCAAAGCTGACCGCCGCGTATGAAGGGAAAGTGACACTAAATTGGCTGTTCAGTCGGGCTGTTCGGGACCGCCGCGATTTCACCGCGGCGGTCCCGAACAGCCCGACTGAATAGCCGGGTTAGTGCTTACAGGACACCGGGAGGGACCTTACCTTCCTCCTCGGTGTCTTCTCCGTTCAGGGATCCCCTGTATGGCCGGCGCTCTCCTTCCTCGTTATGACATTGTCGCATACGTGCATCGGCGTGCGTAACGACGTGATGGCGGCGACGGAGAGCGAGGATACCCGGCCGGCAGCAGAGACGTTCCGGAGCGACGGCGACAGCGATAGAGCGACATCCAGGGCAGCGGTGACAAGTCCGGAGCGGCGGGGACACGTGAGTATTACCTCCTATGCAGTGATCTTCAATCTGCGGACCTCCAGATGTTGCAAAACTACAACTCCCAGCATGCCCGGACAGCCAACGGCTGTCCGGGCATGCTGGGAGTTGTAGTTTTGCAACATCTGAAGATCCGCAGGTTGAAGACCACTATTGGGTTCAAAATCTTAATTTTTTTAGATTTTGCACCTATAAATTGGGTGCATCTTATACGCCGGTGCGTCCTATTGGACGAAAAATACGGTACTTGGATTCTAAGGAATGTTTTTAATGCACTAATGGTTTTAGGTGTTGGGTCCCCTTTTAATTTTACATATGCAGTCTCATTGCCAAGCTGTTTTAAAGGGGTACTCCGGTGAAAACCTTTTTTCTTTTAAATCAACTGGTGGCAGAAAGTTAAACATATTTGTAAATTACTTCTATCAAAAAAATCTTAATCCTTCCTGTACTTATTAGCTGCTGAATACTACAGAGGAAATTCCTTTCTTTTTGGAATGCTCTCTGATGACATCACGACCACAGTCCTCTCTGCTGACGTTATTATAATAATAATAATAATAATAATGCTTTATTTATTGTTGTCCTTAGTGAGATTTGAACCCAAGTCTTCAGCACTGCAAGGCAGCAGTGCTAACCACTGAGCCACCATGCTGCCCTTAGCATACATCTGCTGTGTACGGTTGCTAAAATGGACAGAGATGTCAGCAGAGAGCACCGTGCTCGTGATGTCATCAGTGTTCCAAAAAGAAAGCAATTTCCTCTGTAGCATTCAGCAGCTAATAAGTACTGGAAGGATTAAGATTTTTTAATAGAAGTCATTTACAAATATGTTTAACTTTCTGCCACCAGTTGATTTAAAAGAAAAAAGGTTTTCACCGGAGTACCCCTTTAATGCCTCTTTTTTATAGTCTTCGGTATACATGACTTCTATTGAGCCGCCTTTATCGGCTCTCGTAATAGTTGTGTCTTCCCTGGATGCGATTTTCTCTATTGCTGTTAGAGATATTATTTTCTGCCTTGGGGTAGATGATACTTTTAACTCCATGTGTGACGGCTTTTCTAAACAGCTCGAGGGGGCTCCCTGGGCCAATAGGAGGGGAGAATAGAGATGGATTGGCTCCTGTGAAGATAGAATTAGGCTGGGTCCACACTACGTTTTGTCCCATACGGGAGCGCATACGGCAGGGGGGAGCTAAAAGCTCGCGCTCCCGTATGTGACCGTATGCGCTCCCGTATGTCATTCATTTCAATGAGCCGGCCGGAGTGAAACGTTCGGTCCGGTCGGCTCATTTTTGCGCCGTATGCGCTTTTACAACCGGACCTAAAACCGTGGTTGACCGGACGGAACGTTTCACTCCGGTCGGCTCATTGAAATGAATGACATACGGGAGCGCATACGGTCACATACAGGAGCGCGAGCTTTTAGCTCCCCCCTGCCGTATGCGCTCCCGTATGGGACAAAACGTAGTGTGGACCCAGCCTTAGACAAACTCTCTACAGGTCCCTGTTCACATTCTAAATGACTCCAAATCTGTATATTTGTTATATCTTGTGTGGTTAGTTGTGGGTTGGGAATAAATCCCAAAGGACCTATACAACATTGTTTTTCTCCCTCTAGTGCTTCTTTATTATTTTTATTAGGTTTATTGCTAAAAACTTATGCAGATTTATTTTTCTTATGCCCTTTTATATGTCAATTTCGAAATCTTCCTCTCGGAAGTTTTCTAAGATACCAAAGTTCAGGCCTTTGGATAAGGCTCCTATAGTGGTGGCGTCCAATGTCTCTGAGGTCAGATTGACTACATTGTCCTCCTCTTCTATGTCTTGCCCCAGGTCACGACCCTTTTCTTGGGGGCCGGTGCGTTTTTTCTCTGCCTCCTTCTCCTCTTGGCTCTTCTTGTAGTTTTCCTAAAGGGACTTTTGTTTCCGTTTTTTGAGTGCTACCGGCTCCGCCTATTTGTTCATTTGGTGCAGAATCTGAGTCTGAAGTCCAAAAATCAAGAAATCTGAAAAAAAAAGAAGAGATGACTTGTTAATTACCAAACAGAAAACATCCATCATAAATGACGTAGAAGATAAAAGATTCACCGCTTCATTTGCTAATACACCTTTGAATAGTATAATAACTAATACATAATAATTGGAAAATATTAGAACAAGATGAAGATCTAAAAACAGTAGCCAAAAATAGACCATTAATCACTTTTAGAAAAAATAACACGATTAGCGACAACATCAAAAAAATCAAAAAACGCACGGAAAACGCACTGAGAAATAGTAAGGACTGGATAACCAATTCCCTTCCCCCAGGCAATTACGCCTGTGGTCAGTGATCACATTGTTCCCAAAATATGAAAGTGAGCTCTATAAACCTAGGAGGAAAGGACATCACTGTCATAACATGTAAAAGCACATATGTAGTGTACGGATTAATGTGTTCCGGTGCCCGATTTTACATCGGGAAAACGAAAAGACAATTGTCTACCAGATACAGAGAACATATTTATTCCTTAAAATCAGGGAAAGGAGTTCCGAAATTAATGAAACATATGAAAGAAGAACATGAGAATGATCCAAGGACTCTTAAATTCTTTGGTATAAAGCGCATCCCCCCCCCCCCCCCCCCCCCCGAAAGAAGGAGGTGATAGCGAAAATATCCTTATACAAATGGAAACTCGCTGGATATTAAGAACCGGAGCCCTAGGACCAGCGGGACTCAATGATAGGGCAGAGTTCAGCCCATTTTTGTAAATTCGCACAGAATGTTTTTAACATTGTTTTAGCACGAAGGTGATTTTCTGTCTAGGTGAAGGCCCCTCCCCCTCCCCACATACCTGGTTTTAAATCACAGCAGGACGTGGAGCTCCTGTAGGAGGCTGGAAGAAGCTTGAGTCTGAAGCGATACGATCGTTGCACTCCACAGCCCTGCGTCCCTGCTGACAGACCCCCCTGTACCTGCTGTAATCTCATACTGCCAGCACCGAATAAAGAAGAATATTGCTGAACGGGCGAGACTTCTGTCTGTCATTTCTCACTGTTGTTGCATTATAGTAGTTATATTCTTGTATATAGGAGCAGTATTATAGTAGTTATATTCTTGTATATAGGAGCAGTATTATAGTAGTTATATTCTTGTATATAGGAGCAGTATTATAGTAGTTATATTCTTGTATATAGGAGCAGTATTATAGTAGTTATTGTCACGATGCCGGCTGGCAGGTAGTGGATCCTCTGTGCCAGAGAGGGATTGGCGTGGACCGTGCTAGTGGACCGGTTCTAAGCCACTACTGGTTTTCACCAGAGCCCGCCGCAAAGCGGGATGGTCTTGCTGCGGCGGTAGTGACCAGGTCGTATCCACTAGCAACGGCTCACCTCTCTGGCTGCTGAAGATAGGCGCGGTACAAGGGAGTAGGCAAAAGCAAGGTCGGACGTAGCAGAAGGTCGGGGCAGGCAGCAAGGATCGTAGTCAGGGGCAACGGCAGAAGGTCTGGAAACACAGGCAAGGAACACACAAGGAACGCTTTCACTGGCACTAAGGCAACAAGATCCGGCAAGGGAGTGCAGGGGAAGTGAGGTGATATAGGGAAGTGCACAGGTGAACACACTAATTGGAACCACTGCGCCAATCAGCGGCGCAGTGGCCCTTTAAATCGCAGAGACCCGGCGCGCGCGCGCCCTAGGGAGCGGGGCCGCGCGCGCCGGGACAGAACAGACGGAGAGCGAGTCAGGTAGGGGAGCCGGGGTGCGCATCGCGAGCGGGCGCTACCCGCATCGCGAATCGCATCCCGGCTGGCAGCGGAATCGCAGCGCCCCGGGTCAGAGGACGTGACCGGAGCGCTGCCGCGGGGAGAGTGAAGCGAGCGCTCCGGGGAGGAGCGGGGACCCGGAGCGCTCGGCGTAACAGTACCCCCCCCCTTGGGTCTCCCCCTCTTCTTAGAGCCTGAGAACCTGAGGAGCAGACTTTTGTCTAGGATGTTGTCCTCAGGTTCCCAGGATCTCTCTTCAGGACCACAACCCTCCCAGTCCACTAAAAAAAAATTTTTCCCTCTGACCTTTTTGGCAGCTAAAATTTCTTTGACCGAGAAGATGTCCGAGGAGCCGGAAACAGGAGTGGGAGGAACAGATTTGGGAGAAAAACGGTTGAGGATGAGTGGTTTGAGAAGAGAGACGTGAAAGGCATTAGGGATACGAAGAGAGGGAGGAAGAAGAAGTTTATAAGAGACAGGATTAATTTGACACAAAATTTTGAAAGGACCAAGATAGCGTGGTCCCAACTTGTAGCTAGGGACACGGAAGCGGACATATTTAGCGGAGAGCCATACCTTGTCTCCAGGGGAAAAAACGGGGGGAGCTCTTCTTTTCTTATCCGCGAACTTCTTCATGCGTGATGAAGCCTGTAAGAGAGAATTTTGGGTCTCTCTCCATATGATGGAAAGGTCACGAGAAATTTCATCCACAGCGGGCAGACCAGAGGGCAAGGGAGTAGGGAGGGGGGGAAGAGGGTGACGGCCGTACACCACGAAAAATGGGGATTTGGAGGAAGACTCAGAGACCCTGAAGTTATACGAGAATTCGGCCCATGGGAGGAGATCTGCCCAGTCATCCTGGCGGGAGGAAACAAAATGTCGCAAATAATCACCCAAGATCTGGTTAATCCTTTCTACTTGTCCATTGGACTGGGGATGATATGCAGAAGAAAAATTTAATTTAATCTTGAGTTGTTTACAGAGAGCCCTCCAGAATTTAGACACGAATTGGACGCCTGTATCCGAGACAATCTGCGTAGGCAACCCGTGAAGACGAAAAATGTGTACAAAAAATTGTTTAGCCAACTGAGGCGCAGAAGGAAGACCAGGAAGAGGGATGAAATGTGCCATTTTGGAGAATCGATCAACGACCACCCAAATAACAGTGTTGCCACGGGAAGGGGGTAAATCAGTAATAAAATCCATACCAATCAGAGACCAAGGCTGTTCGGGGACAGGCAGAGGATGAAGAAAACCAGCGGGCTTCAGGCGAGGAGTCTTATCCCGGGCACAGATAGTGCAGGCTCGCACAAAGTCCACAACATCCGTCTCCAGAGTCGGCCACCAATAGAAGCGGGAGATGAGTTGCACAGATTTCTTGATACCCGCATGACCTGCGAGATGGGAGGAGTGACCCCATTTGAGGATTCCGAGGCGTTGGCGTGGAGAAACGAAGGTCTTTCCTGGAGGAGTCTGCCTGATGGAGGCAGGAGAAGTGGAGATCAGGCAGTCAGGTGGAATGATGTGTTGCGGAGAGAGTTCAACTTCTGAGGCATCCGAGGAACGAGAGAGAGCATCGGCCCTAATGTTCTTATCGGCAGGACGAAAGTGAATCTCAAAATTAAATCGGGCAAAGAACAGAGACCACCGGGCCTGGCGAGGATTCAGCCGTTGGGCAGACTGGAGGTAGGAGAGGTTCTTGTGGTCGGTGTAGATAATAACAGGAGAACTTGATCCCTCCAGCAGATGCCTCCATTCCTCAAGTGCTAATTTAATGGCTAGAAGCTCTCGATCCCCGATGGAGTAGTTCCTCTCCGCTGGAGAGAAGGTCCTAGAGAAAAAACCACAAGTGACAGCATGCCCGGAAGAATTTTTTTGTAGAAGAACAGCTCCAGCTCCCACTGAGGAGGCATCAACCTCCAATAGGAAGGGTTTGGAAGGGTCAGGTCTGGAGAGGACGGGAGCCGAAGAAAAGGCAGACTTGAGTCGTTTAAAGGCGTCTTCTGCTTGAGGAGGCCAGGACTTGGGATCAGCATTTTTTTTGGTTAAAGCCACGATAGGAGCCACAATGGTAGAAAAATGTGGAATAAATTGCCTGTAATAATTGGCGAACCCCAAAAAGCGTTGGTTAGCACGGAGTCCGGAGGGGCGTGGCCAATCTAAGACGGCAGAGAGTTTGTCTGGATCCATCTGTAGTCCCTGGCCAGAGACCAAATATCCTAGAAAAGGAAGAGATTGGCATTCAAACAGACATTTCTCAATTTTGGCATAGAGTTGGTTGTCACGAAGTCTCTGAAGAACCATACGGACATGCTGGCGGTGTTCTTCTAGATTGGCAGAAAAAATTAGGATATTGTTACGCCGAGCGCTCCGGGTCCCCGCTCCTCCCCGGAGCGCTCGCTACACTCCTCTCACTGCAGCGCTCCGGTCGGTTCCACGGACCCGGGGCGCTGCGATACCGCCTCTGGCCGGGATGCGATTCGCGATGCGGGTAGCGCCCGCTCGCGATGCGCACCCCGGCTCCCGTACCTGACTCGCTCTCCGTCAGTTCTGTCCCGGCGCGCGCGGCCCCGCTCCCTAGGGCGCGCGCGCGCCGGGTCTTTGCGATTTAAAGGGCCACTGCGCCGCTGATTGGCGCAGTGGTTCCAATTAGTGTTTACACCTGTGCACTTCCCTATATCACCTCACTTCCCCTTCACTCCCTCGCCGGATCTTGTTGCCTTAGTGCCAGTGAAAGCGTTTCCTTGTGTGTTCCTAGCCTGTGTTCCAGACCTCCTGCCGTTGCCCCTGACTACGATCCTTGCTGCCTGCCCCGACCTTCTGCTACGTCCGACCTTGCTTCTGTCTACTCCCTTGTACCGCGCCTATCTTCAGCAGCCAGAGAGGTTGAGCCGTTGCTAGGGGATACGACCTGGTCACTACCGCCGCAGCAAGACCATCCCGCTTTGCGGCGGGCTCTGGTGAAAACCAGTAGTGACTTAGAACCGATCCTCTAGCACGGTCCACGCCAATCCCTCTCTGGCACAGAGGATCCACTACCTGCCAGCCGGCATCGTGACAGTAGATCCGGCCATGGATCCCGCTGAAGTTCCTCTGCCAGTTGTCGCTGACCTCACCACGGTGGTCGCCCAGCAGTCACAACAGATTGCGCAACAAGGCCAACAGCTGTCTCAACTGACTGTTATGCTACAACAGTTACTACCACAGCTCCAGCAACCATCTCCTCCGCCAGCTCCTGTACCTCCTCCGCAGCGAGTGGCCGCTTCTGGACTACGACTATCCTTGCCGGATAAATTTGATGGGGACTCTAAGTTTTGCCGTGGCTTCCTTTCCCAATGTTCATTACACTTGGAGATGATGTCGGACCAGTTCCCCACTGAAAGGTCTAAGGTGGCTTTCGTAGTCAGCCTGCTGTCTGGAAAAGCCCTGGCTTGGGCCACACCGCTCTGGGACCGCAATGACCCCGTCACTGCCTCTGTACACTCCTTCTTCTCGGAAATTCGAAGTGTCTTTGAGGAACCTGCCCGAGCCTCTTCTGCTGAGACTGCCCTGTTGAACCTGGTCCAGGGTAATTCTTCCGTTGGCGAGTATGCCGTACAATTCCGTACTCTTGCTTCTGAATTATCCTGGAACAATGAGGCCCTCTGCGCGACCTTTAAAAAAGGCCTATCCAGCAACATTAAAGATGTTCTGGCCGCACGAGAAATGCCTGCTAATCTTCATGAACTTATTCACCTAGCCACTCGCATTGACATGCGTTTTTCCGAAAGGCGTCAGGAGCTCCGCCAAGATATGGACTCTGTTCGCACGAGGCGTTTCTTCTCCTCGGCTCCTCTCTCCTCTGGTTCCCTGCAATCTGTTCCTGTGCCTCCCGCCGTGGAGGCTATGCAGGTCGACCGGTCTCGCCTGACATCTCAAGAGAGGACACGACGCCGCATGGAGAACCTCTGCCTGTACTGTGCTAGTACCGAACACTTCCTGAGGGATTGTCCTATCCGCCCTCCCCGCCTGGAAAGACGTACCCTGACTCCGCACAAAGGTGAGACAATCCTTGATGTCCACTCTGCTTCTCCACGTCTTACTGTGCCTGTGCGGATGTCTGCCTCTGCCTTCTCCTTCTCTTCTGTGGCCTTCTTGGACTCTGGATCTGCAGGAAATTTTATTTTGGCCTCTCTCGTCAACAGGTTCAACATCCCAGTGACCAGTCTCACCAGACCCCTTTACATCAATTGTATAAACAATGAAAGATTGGACTGTTCCATACGTTTCCGCACGGAGCCCCTTCTAATGAGCATCGGATCTCATCACGAGAGGATTGAACTTTTGGTCCTCCCCAATTGCACCTCGGAAATTCTCCTTGGACTTCCCTGGCTTCAACTTCATTCCCCAACCCTGGATTGGTCCACTGGGGAGATCAAGAGTTGGGGGCCCTCTTGTTCCAAGGACTGTCTAAAACCGGTTCCCAGTAACCCTTGCCGTAACTCTGTGCTTCCTCCAGTAACCGGTCTCCCTAAGGCCTATATGGACTTCGCGGATGTTTTCTGCAAAAAACAAGCGGAGACTCTACCTCCTCACAGGCCTTATGATTGTCCTATCGACCTCCTCCCGGGCACTACTCCACCCCGGGGCAGAATTTATCCTCTCTCTGCCCCAGAGACTCTTGCCATGTCTGAATACGTCCAGGAGAATCTAAAAAAGGGCTTTATCCGTAAATCCTCCTCTCCTGCCGGAGCCGGATTTTTCTTTGTGTCCAAAAAAGATGGCTCTCTACGTCCTTGCATTGACTACCGCGGACTTAATAAAATCACGGTTAAGAACCGCTACCCCTTACCCCTCATCTCTGAACTCTTTGATCGCCTCCAAGGTGCCCACATCTTTACTAAATTGGACTTAAGAGGCGCCTATAACCTCATCCGCATCAGAGAGGGGGATGAGTGGAAAACAGCATTTAACACCAGAGATGGACATTTTGAGTATCTGGTCATGCCCTTTGGCCTGTGCAACGCCCCTGCTGTCTTCCAAGACTTTGTTAATGAAATTTTTCGTGATCTGTTATACTCCTGTGTTGTTGTATATCTTGATGATATCCTAATTTTTTCGGCCAATCTAGAAGAACACCGCCAGCATGTCCGTATGGTTCTTCAGAGACTTCGTGACAATCAACTCTATGCTAAAATTGAGAAATGTCTGTTTGAATGCCAATCTCTTCCTTTTCTAGGATACTTGGTCTCTGGCCAGGGACTACAAATGGATCCAGATAAACTCTCTGCCGTCTTAGATTGGCCACGCCCCTCCGGACTCCGTGCCATCCAACGTTTTTTGGGGTTCGCCAATTATTACAGGCAATTTATTCCACATTTTTCTACCATTGTGGCTCCTATTGTGGCTTTAACCAAAAAAAATGCCGATCCCAAGTCTTGGCCTCCTCAAGCGGAAGACGCCTTTAAACGACTCAAGTCTGCCTTCTCTTCGGCTCCCGTGCTCTCCAGACCTGACCCATCTAAACCCTTCCTATTGGAGGTTGATGCCTCCTCAGTGGGAGCTGGAGCTGTCCTTCTACAAAAAAACTCTTCCGGGCATGCTGTTACTTGTGGGTTTTTTTCTAGGACCTTCTCTCCGGCGGAGAGGAACTACTCCATCGGGGATCGAGAGCTTCTAGCCATTAAATTAGCACTTGAGGAATGGAGGCATCTGCTGGAGGGATCAAGATTTCCAGTTATTATTTACACCGATCACAAGAACCTCTCATACCTCGAGTCTGCCCAACGGCTGAATCCTCGTCAGGCCAGGTGGTCTCTGTTCTTTGCCCGATTTAATTTTGAAATTCACTTTCGGCCTGCTGATAAGAACATTAGGGCCGATGCTCTCTCTCGTTCCTCAGATGCTTCTGAAATTGAACTCTCTCCTCAACACATCATTCCTCCTGACTGCCTGATTTCCACTTCTTCAGCCTCCATCAGGCAAACTCCTCCAGGAAAGACCTTTGTTTCTCCACGCCAACGCCTCGGAATCCTCAAATGGGGTCACTCCTCCCATCTCGCAGGTCATGCGGGCATCAAGAAATCTGTGCAACTCATCTCTCGCTTCTATTGGTGGCCGACTCTAGAGACTGATGTGGTGGACTTTGTGCGAGCCTGCACTATCTGTGCCCGGGATAAGACTCCTCGCCAGAAGCCCGCTGGTTTTCTTCTTCCTCTGCCTGTTCCCGAACAACCTTGGTCTCTGATTGGTATGGATTTTATTACTGACTTACCCCCATCCCATGGCAACACTGTTATTTGGGTGGTCGTTGATCGATTCTCCAAAATGGCACATTTCATCCCTCTTCCCGGTCTTCCTTCAGCGCCTCAGTTGGCTAAACAATTTTTTGTACACATTTTTCGTCTTCACGGGTTGCCTACGCAGATCGTCTCGGATAGAGGCGTCCAATTTGTGTCTAAATTCTGGAGGGCTCTCTGTAAACAACTCAAGATTAAATTAAATTTTTCTTCTGCATACCATCCTCAATCCAATGGACAAGTAGAAAGAATTAACCAGATCTTGGGTGACTATTTACGACATTTTGTTTCCTCCCGCCAGGATGACTGGGCAGATCTTCTACCTTGGGCCGAATTCTCGTATAATTTCAGAATCTCTGAATCTTCCTCCAAATCCCCGTTTTTCGTGGTGTACGGCCGTCACCCTCTTCCCCCCCTCCCTACCCCCTTGCCCTCTGGTCTGCCCGCTGTGGATGAAATTTCTCGTGATCTTTCCATCATATGGAGAGAGACCCAAAATTCTCTCTTACAGGCTTCTTCACGCATGAAGAGATTCGCGGATAAGAAAAGAAGAGCTCCTCCCATTTTTTCCCCTGGAGACAAGGTATGGCTCTCCGCCAAATATGTCCGCTTCCGTGTCCCTAGCTATAAGTTGGGACCACGCTATCTTGGTCCTTTCAAGATTTTGCGTCAGATTAATCCTGTCTCTTACAAACTTCTTCTTCCTCCTTCTCTTCGTATTCCTAATGCCTTTCATGTTTCTCTTCTTAAACCTCTTATCATTAACCGTTTCTCTCCCAAGTCTGTTCCCCCCGCTCCTGTCTCCGGCTCCTCGGACATCTTCTCCGTCAGAGAGATTTTAGCATCTAAAAAGGTCAGAGGGAAAACCTTCTTTTTAGTGGATTGGGAGGGTTGTGGTCCAGAAGAGAGGTCCTGGGAACCTGAGGACAATATCCTGGACAAAAGTCTGGTCCTCAGGTTCTCAGGCTCCAAGAAGAGGGGGAGACCCAAGGGGGGGGGTACTGTTACGCCGAGCGCTCCGGGTCCCCGCTCCTCCCCGGAGCGCTCGCTACACTCCTCTCACTGCAGCGCTCCGGTCGGTTCCACGGACCCGGGGCGCTGCGATACCGCCTCTGGCCGGGATGCGATTCGCGATGCGGGTAGCGCCCGCTCGCGATGCGCACCCCGGCTCCCGTACCTGACTCGCTCTCCGTCAGTTCTGTCCCGGCGCGCGCGGCCCCGCTCCCTAGGGCGCGCGCGCGCCGGGTCTTTGCGATTTAAAGGGCCACTGCGCCGCTGATTGGCGCAGTGGTTCCAATTAGTGTTTACACCTGTGCACTTCCCTATATCACCTCACTTCCCCTTCACTCCCTCGCCGGATCTTGTTGCCTTAGTGCCAGTGAAAGCGTTTCCTTGTGTGTTCCTAGCCTGTGTTCCAGACCTCCTGCCGTTGCCCCTGACTACGATCCTTGCTGCCTGCCCCGACCTTCTGCTACGTCCGACCTTGCTTCTGTCTACTCCCTTGTACCGCGCCTATCTTCAGCAGCCAGAGAGGTTGAGCCGTTGCTAGGGGATACGACCTGGTCACTACCGCCGCAGCAAGACCATCCCGCTTTGCGGCGGGCTCTGGTGAAAACCAGTAGTGACTTAGAACCGATCCTCTAGCACGGTCCACGCCAATCCCTCTCTGGCACAGAGGATCCACTACCTGCCAGCCGGCATCGTGACAGATATCGTCCAGATATACAACAACACAGGAGTATAACAGATCACGAAAAATTTCATTGACAAAGTCTTGGAAGACGGCAGGGGCGTTGCACAGTCCAAAGGGCATGACCAGATACTCAAAGTGTCCATCTCTGGTGTTAAATGCCGTTTTCCACTCGTCCCCCTCTCTGATGCGGATGAGGTTATAGGCGCCTCTTAAGTCCAATTTAGTGAAGATGTGGGCACCTTGGAGGCGATCAAAGAGTTCAGAGATGAGGGGTAAGGGGTAGCGGTTCTTAACCGTGATTTTATTAAGACCGCGGTAGTCAATGCAAGGACGTAGGGAGCCATCTTTTTTGGACACAAAGAAAAATCCGGCTCCGGCAGGAGAGGAGGATTTACGGATAAAGCCCTTTTTTAGATTCTCCTGGACGTATTCGGACATGGCAAGAGTCTCTGGGGCAGAGAGAGGATAAATTCTGCCCCGGGGTGGAGTAGTGCCCGGGAGGAGGTCGATAGGGCAATCATAAGGCCTGTGAGGAGGTAGAGTCTCAGCTTGTTTTTTGCAGAAAACATCCGCGAAGTCCATGTAGGCCTTAGGGAGACCGGTTACTGGAGGAACCACAGAGTTACGGCAAGGGTTACTGGGAACCGGTTTTAGACAGTTCTTGGAACAAGAGGACCCCCAACTCTTGATCTCCCCAGTGGACCAATCCAGGGTAGGGGAATGAAGTTGAAGCCAGGGAAGTCCAAGGAGAATTTCCGAGGTGCAATTGGGGAGGACCAAAAGTTCAATCCTCTCATGATGAGATCCGATGCTCATAAGAAGGGGCTCCGTGCGGAAACGTATGGTACAGTCCAATCTTTCATTATTTACACAATTGATGTAGAGGGGTCTGGCGAGACTGGTCACCGGGATGTTGAACCTGTTGACGAGAGAGGCCAAAATAAAATTTCCTGCAGATCCAGAGTCCAAGAAGGCCACTGTAGAGAAGGAGAAGGCAGAGGCAGACATCCGCACAGGCACAGTAAGACGTGGAGAAGCAGAGTAGACATCAAGGACTGTCTCACCTTTGTGCGGAGTCAGCGTACGTCTTTCCAGGCGGGGAGGACGGATAGGACAATCTCTCAGGAAGTGTTCGGTACTAGCACAGTACAGGCAGAGGTTCTCCATACGGCGTCGTGTCCTCTCTTGAGGTGTCAGGCGAGACCGGTCGACCTGCATGGCCTCCACGGCGGGAGGCACAGGAACAGATTGCAGGGGACCAGAGGAGAGAGGAGCCGAGGAGAAGAAACGCCTCGTGCGAACAGAGTCCATATCTTGGCGGAGTTCCTGACGCCTTTCGGAAAAACGCATGTCAATGCGAGTGGCTAGGTGAATAAGTTCATGTAGATTAGCAGGAATTTCTCGTGCGGCCAGAACATCTTTAATGTTGCTGGATAGGCCTTTTTTGAAGGTCGCGCAGAGGGCCTCATTATTCCAGGACAATTCTGAAGCAAGAGTACGGAATTGTACGGCATACTCGCCAACGGAAGAATTACCCTGGACCAGGTTCAACAGGGCAGTCTCAGCAGAAGAGGCTCGGGCAGGTTCCTCAAAGACACTTCGGATTTCCGAGAAGAAGGAGTGTACAGAGGCAGTGACGGGGTCATTGCGGTCCCAGAGCGGTGTGGCCCATGACAGGGCTTTTCCGGACAGAAGGCTGACTACGAAAGCCACCTTAGACCTTTCAGTGGGAAACAGGTCCGACATCATCTCCAGATGCAGGGAACATTGGGAAAGAAAGCCACGGCAAAACTTAGAGTCCCCATCAAATTTATCCGGCAAGGATAAGCGTATCCCAGGAGCGGCCACTCGCTGCGGAGGAGGTGCAGGAGCTGGCGGAGGAGATGACTGCTGAAGCTGTGGTAGTAACTGTTGTAGCATAACGGTCAGTTGAGACAGCTGTTGGCCTTGTTGCGCTATCTGTTGTGACTGCTGGGCGACCACCGTGGTGAGGTCAGCGACAACTGGCAGAGGAACTTCAGCGGGATCCATGGCCGGATCTACTGTCACGATGCCGGCTGGCAGGTAGTGGATCCTCTGTGCCAGAGAGGGATTGGCGTGGACCGTGCTAGTGGACCGGTTCTAAGCCACTACTGGTTTTCACCAGAGCCCGCCGCAAAGCGGGATGGTCTTGCTGCGGCGGTAGTGACCAGGTCGTATCCACTAGCAACGGCTCACCTCTCTGGCTGCTGAAGATAGGCGCGGTACAAGGGAGTAGGCAAAAGCAAGGTCGGACGTAGCAGAAGGTCGGGGCAGGCAGCAAGGATCGTAGTCAGGGGCAACGGCAGAAGGTCTGGAAACACAGGCAAGGAACACACAAGGAACGCTTTCACTGGCACTAAGGCAACAAGATCCGGCAAGGGAGTGCAGGGGAAGTGAGGTGATATAGGGAAGTGCACAGGTGAACACACTAATTGGAACCACTGCGCCAATCAGCGGCGCAGTGGCCCTTTAAATCGCAGAGACCCGGCGCGCGCGCGCCCTAGGGAGCGGGGCCGCGCGCGCCGGGACAGAACAGACGGAGAGCGAGTCAGGTAGGGGAGCCGGGGTGCGCATCGCGAGCGGGCGCTACCCGCATCGCGAATCGCATCCCGGCTGGCAGCGGAATCGCAGCGCCCCGGGTCAGAGGACGTGACCGGAGTGCTGCCGCGGGGAGAGTGAAGCGAGCGCTCCGGGGAGGAGCGGGGACCCGGAGCGCTCGGAGTAACAGTTATATTCTTGTATATAGGAGCAGTATTATAGCAGTTATATTCTTGTATATAGGAGCAGTATTATAGTAGTTATATTCTTGTATATAGGAGCAGTATTATAGTAGTTATATTCTTGTATATAGGAGCAGTATTATAGTAGTTATATTCTTGTATATAGGAGCAGTATTATAGTAGTTATATTCTTGTATATAGGGGCAGTATTATAGTAGTTATATCCTTGTATATAGGGGCAGTATTATAGTAGTTATATCCTTGTATATAGGGGCAGTATTATAGTAGTTATATCCTTGTATATAGGGGCAGTATTATAGTAGTTATATTCTTGTATATAGGAGGCAATTTTTATTGTGAAAACAAACAAAATTACAATTAACATAAATTCTTACAATGCAAAACAAAAATAACAAGCATTGTACACACAATGACTACTCAACTAGAGTATGTACAGAGTAATATTAAACTTAGAAAGTCCACATTTGCTGGAAAAGGAAAAACACAAAAAATTTAATAAAATAACATGACATCATCCGTGTTAAACCAAAGAGACATTCCTCCATAATTTCCCATTATTTTGGTTTCTCCGTATCTCTAATGATTTTACCCACTGGAGCTCGGACATGATCTGTCTTACTGCTGTGATGTGGTGGAATGGCTCGTTGTGTATGGATACTCTAGTTCTCATGTGCCAATGGTAATATTTAGTGATAGTAATTATAATGTACATAGTCCCCCTGTCTACAGTCCTGTTACTGGATGGTACAGCATATATGATGTCAGTATACGTCAGGTTCTGCAGTAATGGGATGTTCAGCTTACTGGACACTTCTTCCCATATCCTCCTCCCGCCCCTGCAGTCAGATATGAAATGCTCCATGGTCTCCTCCTGCTGACAACCCAGAGGACAGTTCCTATCTGAGACACTTAGATATTTCAGGTTACCCCTGACAAAGAGCCTCCCATGGAGCGACAGCCAAGCTATGTCAAAGAATTTTGCGGGGAGTCGTTTCCCATTGAGGAACTTAAGACTTTCTTGTAAAGTGCTGGTCACACAGTCCCTCAAGGCAAGTGGAGAGCAGAAGAAAGCCCTACAAACCCTTACGTATAGATCCTTCCTTGGCTTACTCTCTATATAGGACTTCTCAATGCGCCATCTCTTCAGACATCTGAGCCCGTATTCCAGGTACGGGGGGAGGTAGTCACGCGTCCATCTCCCCCTCTTGAGACTGCCGCCTCGCACCCAAGACTCTGCAAAAGGCAATATCCAGTCCCTGATACTATTCGCCCACAGGGAGCTGTTGTTTGAGTCCAGGCAACCAAAATTAACTTTTAGAAACATGGAGTCAAAGAACACCCTTGGATTCAGCATATCCAACCCACCCTCTCTCCTCTGTAGGTAGGTGACCCCTCTTTTTATCAGGTTCAACCTGTTCCCCCAGAACATTTGGAAGAACAGGCTAAAGAGCCGAGCAGAGAAAGATTCTGGCAAAGGAAAAACAACAGAGACATACAAGAAGACAGGGACCAGGTAAGTCTTCAACATTTTAACCCTTTCTCTATAGGTCAGCCTCCAGTTCTTCCATCGCTGAACCTTTGCATTTCCGGCTTCCAACTTCTCTTCCCAATTTAGTTTGGCGTTATCGTCCCTCCCGAATTTGACCCCTAGGATTTTAATATAGGAGGAGGCTCTCACAAATTGGGGCAGATCAAAGTCTGGATCAGTATCTGATACCCAGAGAGCTTGACTCTTCTCAAGGTTGACCAGAGACCCTGAGGCCTCCGAGTAACTTCTGATGGCTGCAGAAAACATCTCCACCTCACGAGGCTCAGATATCACTACAGTCACATCATCCGCATAGGCAACAACACTCAGGGGCAGGCAGTGGGGGACTGGCACCCCCTGAAAACCACACTCCTGCAGTGACCTCAGAAATGGATCTAAGGCAAATACATACAGCAGCGGACTCAGTGGGCAACCTTGTCTCACCCCCGCCTCAACCCTGAAGGTGTCACCCTGCCAACCATTGATCAGAGGAAAGCTCTCGGCCTCACAATACAAAGTCTTCAGCCAATCAATGAATTGTCCTGGAATACCGTACTTTGACAAAGTGGCCCATAGATACTCATGATCTACTCTGTCAAAGGCTTTAGCCTGGTCAAGACTCACAACATATCTCCCACACCTCAGGGCTTTACATCTCTCAAACATCTCCCTTATGGAGATCACTGCCCCAGAGATGTTCCGCCCTTTTACTGTGCCATACTGACAGCCTGCCAACAGTGCCGGGGACAGACAAACTAACCTAGAAAACAGGATTTTTGCCAGAATCTTCCTGTCGACATTCAAGAGGGCAATCGGCCTCCAGTTCTTGATGTCACTCGGCTCTTTACCTTTAGACAGCAGAATCAGCGAGGACACTCTCATGGATGGAGGCATCAGGTGACTTTCTAGACAATTTGTATAAACATCCACGAGGATTGGGGCCAAGAGGTCTCTGAATGTCTTATAGAATTCTGCTGTTATCCCATCTGGACCTGGTGCCTTCTTCACATGTAACTTATCAATGGCCTCTTTGACCTCCGCCACCGTCAATTCTGCTGTCAAAGGAGAAAAGTCCAAATCATTAGTATCAGGGAGCGGAGTTGTCTCCAAGAATTGGGTCATCTTGTCTCTATCCAAAACCTTCCTCTGAAACAAGTCAGCATAGTACGATCTCACCACCCCCAGGATACCCTACCGAGATTCCTGCAAAACACCCTGGGAGTCAGTGAGACCGGTGACAGATTTATTTGCCACCCGCTCCCGGCAATTCTCAAAGGGATCAGGAGACCCTAAGGACCCATAATCCCTTTCAAGAACCAGGGAGGTATACCTGCTGTACTGATACTGCCTTATCTCAGATTTCAGCCGGTCTATCCTTTGTTGGTCCCCACCCGCCAAATATAGTGACTCCAATTCTTTCCGCAGCTTGAGATACTGGCCATACTTACTCTTCCCCTTTATAACTGACAGTCTCTTTAAGAGGGTTCTGATCTCATCCTTGACATCCTCCCACCAGGCGGCCATATCATCATAGAAGTCCACCCTCTCTAGTTGACCCTGTATAAGAGAGTGAACCTGTCTCTGCACAGAAGGATCCTCTAATAGACTGGAATTCAGTCTCCACAACCCTCTACCTGTCTCAGGACACCGTGTGACACCCAGACAAAAATATAAGGCCAGATGGTCAGAATAAGGGACGATCTTCTCATCCTTCTCACCAATGGTCTCTGTGGGACTAACCAAAGCTAAATCTATACGACTACTTCTTCCACCACAGAAATAGGTAAATTTTGGTTTCCGACCACCCTGCACAAACACATCTGACAACCCGGCCTGTAGAATGATGTTGTTTAAGACCTTGGAGTCTCGTGTTAGAGGTCTATTAGAGGATCTGTCACTAGGTGTTCTGGAGGCATTAAAATCTCCGGCCAAGATGACGGGGACAGACTTGAAGAGATATGGCTTCACTTCATTATAAAGGTTAACCCTTTCAGTCACTGTCTGTGAACCATTGATATTAATGAGTCGGAGCCTTCTACCCCGAATAGTAACTTCTAGCATTAGGCACCTTCCCATCAATACCTCTGTCAGCCTATGTACAGTTACATCATTGGTGGTAAACAGGATAGAGACCCCGGCACTTGGTTCCACAGCCAGTGACCAAAAGGATGGACCAGACCGCCATTCACGCTCTGCCTCACGTAAAAGTCCTTGAGTATTTAAACGTGTCTCCTGTAAGAAGAAGATGTCAGCATCAATAGACTTTAGATTGTCATAAACCGCGTGTCTGGTCCTCCTCACTCTGACACTGTTCACATTACTGGAGAACACTTTAAGGGTAAAGTCGGCCATCATAACAAAGGAAAGAAGAAAGTGCAGAGATGTCACCCCCATCATCACAGATCTGAGTCTGAGCCCTCCTGCTGACCACCTGTTTCCATGTCCGATTCGGACAGACGTTTTGCTCGTGGGGGTCTCTTTTTTGTGGGGGGATCACCCTCTTGGTCTTCATTAAATTCATCTATCACTCTCTTTAGCTCCCTCTCCATCTCTTCCTCAACGTCTGACTCTGATAGGACACTGTACCTATTTGTGATGGTCATGACACCTGACCCGGGGTCTACTTTCTTTTTGGAAGGTTTTTGGACAGTGGTCCATCCCTCCTCAGGCTTACGGCTGGTTTTGTCTTTCTTCCGTCTCTTCTGCGGATTTATTGATGCTGGGGCAGAAGAAGACATGGCCACAACCTGCTCAGTGACCTCCCTGTTCCCCTCAGTGGCTCCTGGCTGGGACTGGTCGGGCACTGTGTCACCAATATTGTCACCCATATTGTCACCGCTAGTGTCACCAA
This sequence comes from Hyla sarda, assembly GCF_029499605.1. NCBI lineage: Eukaryota > Metazoa > Chordata > Amphibia > Anura > Hylidae > Hyla > Hyla sarda. The sequence goes on from NC_079190.1 coordinate 799,689, forward strand.
TATTGTCACCCATATCGTCACCTCTAGTGTCACCCATGTTATGCTGAGGCTCGGGTTGTGTCACTGCTGACCCTGACACCAATGTCTCCCCCTCCAGGTCCTCTGCCCCCTCCAGCAGGTCCTCATCAGGGAAGTCCTTACAGATGTTATGCCAGGCGTCAGGACAGTCCCTATGGGAGTGACCGGTCTTACCACAGAGGTTGCAGCGGATATTCTGGCAGGTGGCGCTGACATGGCTGATCTCCCCACATAAATTACACTTCACTAGGGTGCACACACTCGCGATATGACCGGTCTTCCCACACTTGAAGCATTTTCTGGGCTGACCTGCATAGAAGCAAACCCCTTTCTCCCGGCCAATGAAGAAAGAATTGGGCAGATGTTGGGTTATGTTATTAATCTGCCGTAACTTTACCAGGACCTTCCACCCGCCCGTCCATATGCCGTCCTCATCCCTGGTCTTAGTCAGGTCTGACATTAGGTCACAGTGTCTCTTTAACCATACGACAATATCCTGGGGGGGGACAGACTCGTTCCAGAATATAATGGTGACGTTTGCTGTGTCTGGTCTGGAGATGGGGACAAAGCTGAACTTATTCCAGCCATCAGCATCTCTCACCCGGGTGACATGGGCCCAGAAGCGGTCCAGGTCAGACATGAGTTTGAAGCTGATGTCATAGCCCTGCCTGTCAGGAAGGTTTATCACTGCCAGGATGTTAGATGGCAGGAAGCCCATTTGGTGGCACAGAAGTTCACGGACCACAAACCTCCTGTCAGGCAGCTCCTCCTTGGCCCCTCTATGTCTGAACCTGACCACGTTCCTCCTCTTGAAAGCCTGACCTGTATAATTCACATTGGACATGAATGGTGATCCACGACTCCAGGCATTACCAGAGGAGGCGCCACTACTTCTACCCTCCTGCTGTACTTGGGGGCGCTGTGGTGGCTGCTGACCAGCCGTACTAGGGGGGGTCTGATACTTGTGTGACTAAAGGGGGGAAGTGTTGTGCATCAGACTGTACAGCCCCCTCCCCACCATCAACCTCTATACTCTGGGGGTCACAAGCCTCTGAAGGCTGAACTAATGGTGGACCTGACCCCAGAGATGACCCCAGATCCCACACAGACTGTGAAGCGCCCCCCTCTGCAGACACATTATCAGTAATATCACATACATTCATATCATTGCAGTCACTGGCAGAATGATCTTGCACTACAGAGCCCAGCAAGCCCTGCAGAGCCATGTCCTGTGAACTCTCTGCTGCACTGCTGCCTTCAGGTAAGAGTCCACAGTCCTGCTGCTCTCTACTGCCCCCAGGGGCTTGTGGTGACTGCACAACGGTTACAGAGTTACCTTCAGGTATGTGTCCATAGTCCTGCTTCACCGTGCTGACTGCTGGGACTTGTGGTACCTCTGGAGGAGTCTCTGCAGGTCTCTGTTGTTGTTGGACGCTTGCTTCTGCTTGTCTGTACAAATTTCCTTTCTCAAAAGGGAAGCTGGCTGGTCTGAGGAGTGGTCTTGCACAGGACTGCTGGATGTCCTCTTGTCTTGTACAGGACTGCTGGGTGTCCCCTGGACAGGTTGTAGACTTGGGTTCAGCAGTAGATGGAGATGACTTTGTTGCTGGTCTTTCCTTATATCCCTCAAATCGCTGCTGGTTTCTGAAGGTCTCAGCGACTGGTCCCATCTGGTCCAATACGTCCTCCATGTCCTGCACAGTGTCAGCGAGCTGCACAGCGAGGGAGCTCAGCTTCTTGTCATGTACGGCCTGGTTATTGGGGTTTGCTGCCTTTAGCTTGTATATACAGTCTATCTGTTTCTGCAGCTGTAACTTTGTCTTTTTTAAAGTCTCAAGTCTCTTTACCTGAGCTGGGATCTGCTCGGCCAAACACAGTTCAGGTGCCCACTGAGTATTGGGGGGCCGCACTGGTGGGGTACTCACAGGACTCTGCTTCTGAGGTGGGATCTGTCTCGGTGCGGCTGTGGTCACTGCTGCGGGGTCACAATCTCCAGACTGGGGACTGGGCCCCTGGTTCTTCCCAGTGACCGCACTTGTGGCCCCCTGAAGCCTTCCTGGTGTACTCCCTCTGGTCTCATCTGGCGTGCTTGTAACTTTTGCGCTGCTCCCGCTCCCGTATCGTGTGCGGACAGAACGTATCAGGACCGGCTGCTGCAGATTCTCCTGCATGGTCTGCTTCTCCAGGGATGTTCTCCTCTGTCTGACTGCAGGAGGGGTGGATTGTACCTGCAGCCATTACCTTACTTGATGATTCCTTCTTTAGTTCCACAGCTTTCTTCTCATCTGTGCTTCTTGCTGCACTGAGACTTCTGACATTCTGGACATTTCCATCTTCCAAATCAACTTTTGGATGTTCATTCAGGGTTTGAGGTGTCTGGGGATTAATTCCCAGAATAGGCCTTGAAGCCTGGGCCTTGCTTGGGGAGCTTCCCCACCCAGGGTGGCCCCTCCCTGGGCTTTCTCCAGACATCAGGAGAGCTACACAGACACAACCTCTCAGCTGGGAGGCAGTATTATAGTAGTTATATTCTTGTATATAGGGCCAGTATTATAGTAGTTATATTCTTGTATATAGGAGCAGTATTATAGTAGTTATATTCTTGTATATAGGAGCAGTATTATAGTAGTTATATTCTTGTATATAGGAGCAGTATTATAGTAGTTATATTCTTGTATATAGGAGCAGTATTATAGTAGTTATATTCTTGTATATAGGAGCAGTAGTATAGTAATTATATTCTTGTATATAGGGGCAGTATTATAGTAGTTATATTCTTGTATATAGGAGCAGTATTATATTAGTTATATTCTTGTATATAGGAGCAGTATTATATTAGTTATATTCTTGTATATAGGAGGCAGTATGATAGTAGTTATATTCTTGTATATAGGAGCAGTATTATAGTAGTTATATTCTTGTATATAGGAGCAGTATTATAGTAGTTATATTCTTGTATATAGGAGCAGTATTATAGTAGTTATATTCTTGTATATAGGAGCAGTATTATAGTAGTTATATTCTTGTATATAGGGGCAGTATTATAGTAGTTATATTCTTGTATATAGGAGCAGTATTATAGTAGTTATATTCTTGTATATAGGAGCAGTATTATAGTAGTTATATTCTTGTATATAGGAGGCAGTATTATAGTAGTTATATTCTTGTATATAGGAGGCAGTATTATAGTAGTTATATTCTTGTATATAGGAGGCAGTATTATAGTAGTTATATTCTTGTATATAGGTGCAGTATTATATTAGTTATATTCTTGTATATAGGGGGCAGTATTATAGTAGTTATATTCTTGTATATAGGAGCAGTATTATAGTAGTTATATTCTTGTATATAGGAGCAGTATTATAGTAGTTATATTCTTGTATATAGGAGCAGTATTATAGTAGTTATATTCTTGTATATAGGAGCAGTATTATAGTAGTTATATTCTTGTATATAGGAGCAGTATTATATTAGTTATATTCTTGTATATAGGAGGCAGTATGATAGTAGTTATATTCTTGTATATAGGAGCAGTATTATAGTAGTTATATTCTTGTATATAGGAGCAGTATTATAGTAGTTATATTCTTGTATATAGGAGCAGTATTATAGTAGTTATATTCTTGTATATAGGAGCAGTATTATAGTAGTTATATTCTTGTATATAGGGGCAGTATTATAGTAGTTATATTCTTGTATATAGGAGCAGTATTATAGTAGTTATATTCTTGTATATAGGAGCAGTATTATAGTAGTTATATTCTTGTATATAGGAGGCAGTATTATAGTAGTTATATTCTTGTATATAGGAGGCAGTATTATAGTAGTTATATTCTTGTATATAGGAGGCAGTATTATAGTAGTTATATTCTTGTATATAGGTGCAGTATTATATTAGTTATATTCTTGTATATAGGGGGCAGTATTATAGTAGTTATATTCTTGTATATAGGAGCAGTATTATAGTAGTTATATTCTTGTATATAGGAGGCAGTATTATAGTAGTTATATTCTTGTATATAGGAGCAGTATTATAGTAGTTATATTCTTGTATATAGGGGCAGTATTATAGTAGTTATATTCTTGTATATAGGAGGCAGTATTATAGTAGGTATATTCTTGTATATAGGGGCAGTATTATAGTAGTTATATTATTGTATATAGGAGGCAGTATGATAGTAGTTATATTCTTGTATATAGGAGCAGTATTATAGTAGTTATATTCTTGTATATAGGAGGCAGTATTATAGTAGTTATATTATTGTATATAGGAGGCAGTATGATAGTAGTTATATTCTTGTATATAGGAGCAGTATTATAGTAGTTATATTCTTGTATATAGGAGGCAGTATTATAGTAGTTATATTCTTGTATATAGGAGGCAGTATTATAGTAGTTATATTCTTGTATACAGGAGCAGTATTATAGTAGTTATATTCTTGTATACAGGAGCAGTATTATAGTAGTTATATTCTTGTATATAGGAGCAGTATTATAGTAGTTATATTCTTGTATATAGGAGCAGTATTATAGTAGTTATATTCTTGTATATAGGAGCAGTATTATAGTAGTTATATTCTTGTATATAGGAGCAGTATTATATTAGTTATATTCTTGTATATAGGGGGCAGTATTATAGTAGTTATATTCTTGTATATAGGAGCAGTATTATAGTAGTTATATTCTTGTATATAGGAGGCAGTATTATAGTAGTTATATTCTTGTATATAGGAGCAGTATTATAGTAGTTATATTCTTGTATATAGGGGCAGTATTATAGTAGTTATATTCTTGTATATAGGAGGCAATTTTTATTAGTAAAAAACAAACAGAAATATTACAGTACACTCGACCAAAATTATCAAAACAATATCAAATATTAAATATCATACACTTCCATTACAAAAGAAACAATAATGTTAACTTAGAAAAAGCCCATTGCTTTTAAATGAGAATAAAAGTAAATAAATAAATAACAACACAAAAGTATCATGAAGGTAAATATCATTCTATATACACGTTCCTCCATAATAAACAATTTTTCTCATCCTTCCTGATCTCCAAGCACTTTACCCACCTCAGTTCTGTCAGGATCAGGTCTACTGCTCTCCTATCATGGAAGGGTTCACTGTACATGGAGACTCTGGTTCTGGTGTGCCAATGGTAGTATTTTATGACAGATATGATGATATATAAGGTCTCCCGGTCAATGCCACTTACACTAGATGTTACACCGTAAATTATTTCTGAGTATTTTAGGGTCTGTAATCTCGGGATTCTTAGCTTGTTGGATATCACCTGCCATATGTGTCGCCCTCCCCAGCACTCAGATATAAAATGTGTCATGGTCTCCTCCTCCTGACACCCTAGGGGACACTTCCGATCTGACACACTTAAGTATTTTAAATTCCCTCTTACAAACAGTTTCCCATGCAGTGACAGCCAGGCGATGTCATGGAATTTGTTCGGTAGCCTCACACTGTTTAGAAGCCTCAGACTGTCTCGTAAAATGGCGGATGTACAGTCCCTTAGAGCTGGCTGTAAAAAGAAAAAGGTCCTACAAACCCTGACATAAAGCTCTTTACGGGTCTTACTCTCTATATAGGACTTCTCAATGCGCCATCTCTTCAGACATCTGAGCCCGTATTCCAGGTACGGGGGGAGGTAGTCACGCGTCCATCTCCCCCTCTTGAGACTGCCGCCTCGCACCCAAGACTCTGCAAAAGGCAATATCCAGTCCCTGATACTATTCGCCCACAGGGAGCTGTTGTTTGAGTCCAGGCAACCAAAATTAACTTTTAGAAACATGGAGTCAAAGAACACCCTTGGATTCAGCATATCCAACCCACCCTCTCTCCTCTGTAGGTAAGTGATCCCTCTTTTTATTGGGTTCAACCTGTTCCCCCAAAACATCTGGAAGAACAGGCTAAAGAGCCGAGCGGAGAAAGATTCTGGCAAAGGAAAAACGACAGAGACATACAAGAAGACGGGGACCAGGTAAGTCTTCAACATTTTAACCCTTTCTCTATAAGTCAGCCTCCAGTTCTTCCATCGCTGAACCTTTGCATTTCCGGCTTCCAATTTCTCTTCCCAATTTAGTCTGGCATTATCGTCCCTCCCGAATTTGACCCCTAGGATTTTAATATAGGTGGAGGCTCTCACAAATTGGGGCAGGTCAAAGTCTGGATCAGTATCTGATACCCAGAGAGCTTGACTCTTCTCAAGGTTGACCAGAGACCCTGAGGCCTCCGAGTAACTTCTGATGGCCATAGACAACATCTCCACCTCACGAGGCTCAGATATCACTACAGTCACATCATCCGCATAGGCAACAACACTCAGGGGCAGGCAGTGGGGGACCGGCACCCCCTGAAAACCACACTCCTGCAGTGACCTCAGAAACGGGTCTAAGGCAAATACATACAGCAGCGGACTCAGTGGGCAACCTTGTCTCACCCCCGCCTCAACCCTGAAGGTGTCACCCTGCCAACCATTGATCAGAGGAAAGCTCTCGGCCTCACAATACAAAGTCTTCAGCCAATCGATGAATTGTCCCGGAATACCGTACTTTGACAAAGTGGCCCATAGATACTCATGATCTACTCTGTCAAAGGCTTTAGCCTGGTCAAGACTCACAACATATCTCCCACACCTCAGGGCTTTACATCTCTCAAACATCTCCCTTATGGAGATCACTGCCCCAGAGATGTTCCGCCCTTTTACTGTGCCATACTGACAGCCTGCCAACAGTGCCGGGGACAGACAAACTAACCTAGAAAACAGGATTTTTGCCAGAATCTTCCTGTCGACATTCAAGAGGGCAATTGGCCTCCAGTTCTTGATGTCACTCGGCTCTTTACCTTTAGACAGCAGAATCAGCGAGGACACTCTCATGGATGGAGGCATCAGGTGACTTTCTAGACAATTTGTGTAAACATTCACGAGGATTGGGGCCAAGAGGTCTCTGAATGTCTTATAGAATTCTGCTGTTATCCCATCTGGACCTGGTGCCTTCTTCAGATGTAACTTATCAATGGCCTCTTTAACCTCTGCCACCGTCAATTCTGCTGTCAAAGGAGAAAAGTCCAAATCATTAGTATCAGGGAGCGGAGTTGTCTCCAAGAATTGGGTCATCTTGTCTCTATCCAAAACCTTCCTCTGAAACAAGTCAGCATAGTACGATCTCACCACCCCCAGGATACCCTCCCGAGATTCCTGCAAAACACCCTGGGAGTCAGTGAGACCGGTGACAGATTTATTTGCCACCCGCTCCCGGCAATTCTCAAAGGGATCAGGAGACCCTAAGGACCCATAATCCCGTTCAAGAACCAGGGAGGTATACCTGCTGTACTGATACTGCCTTATCTCAGATTTCAGCCGGTCAATCCTTTGTTGGTCCCCACCTGCCGAATATAGTGACTCCAATTCTTTGCGCAGCTTGAGATACTGGCCATACTTACTCCTCCCCTTTTTAAAGGACAGTCTCTTTAAGAGGGTTCTGATCTCATCCTTGACATCCTCCCACCAGGCGGCCATATCATCATAGAAGTCCACCCGCTCTAGCTGGCCCTGTATAAGAGAGTGAATACCTCCCTGAACATGCACATCATCCAAGATATTAGAATTGAGCTTCCAGAGCCCCCTTCCAATATCTGGGCGCTTAGTGACACCAAGATGGAAAACTAAGGCCATGTGATCTGAATAAGGGACAGTTTTTTCATTCCTATCACTAATAAATTCTTCAGGACGCACAAACGCCATATCTATTCTACTGCTCCTGTCAGAACAGGTGTATGTGAGTTTTGGTTTTCTTCCACCCTGTGTGAACACATCACACAGACCGGCCTGCAAGATTATGTTATTTAGGACCTTGGAGTCCCTGGCCACCGCTCTACCTGAGGACCTGTCACTTGATGTCCTAGTGACGTTAAAATCCCCGGCCATTATAACAGGAACAGATGTGAATAGATATGGCTTGACATCATTAAATAGCTGGATCCTTTCGGTCACTGTCTGCGGGCCATAGATATTTATTAGCCGGAGCCTTCTACCATGGATAGTGACCTCCAGGATCAGACACCTTCCCATGACAACCTCTGTCATCCTATGTACAGTCACATCCCTGGTGGTAAACAGTATGGCCACCCCGGCATAAGGCTCCACAGCCAGTGACCAGAAAGAAGGCCCAGACGTCCATTCCCTCTCAGCCTCACGTAAATACCCTGAAGAAGTCAGGCGCGTCTCCTGCATGAAGATGACATCTGTGTCCAGGTCTCTAAGATGGTCATAGACTATGTGCCGTGTCCTCCTCACTTTGATACTGTTCACATTAGTAGAAAGGACCCTTAAAGTAAACCCAGCCATGATAAGACAGAAGAGCAGAGACCTGATCCCCATCATCACAAGTCAGAATCTGAGTCCCGCTGGCCACCACCTGTCTCCATATCTGACTCTACATTATCTTTCACACTCTGCGGTTTTCTTTTTATTGGGGGTTGGTCCCTTGTGTCACCATCACATTCACCCTCTATTCTTTTTATCTCAGTGTCCAAATCTCCCTCGGACTCTGACAGGACCTCGTACCTGTTGGACACCACCATCACTCCTGCCCTGTTGTCAGCCCTTTTTTTCACACTTTGAACGATGCTGTTCTCCCCCTCAGGCCTGCGGGAGGACTTGTCTTTTTTCCTCCTTTTATTTTGCTGCATCCTATTCCCCTCAGACACAGAAGAGGATACCCCCGGCTGCTGCTGGTCTTGTGGCACAACCTCCATGTCCCCCTGTGTGCTCTCTGACTGCTGAGGTGTTGGTGCAGTGTTACTCACATCTGTCTGGACCTCCTGTCTGGTCAGAATAGGGTCTGATAACAAAGCCTCCTCCTCTACAGCCTCTGCCCCCGCCACAAGGTCCTCATCAGGAAGCTCCCGGCAGATGTTGTGCCAGGCATTGGGACAGTCCCGGTGAGGGTGACCGATCTCACCACAGAGATTACACCTGATGTTTTGGCAGTCAGCACTTAGGTGACCAGTCTCACCACACAAGTTACACTTTACCACAGTACAGGTGTTAGCCAGATGTCCAGGTTTACCACATTTAAAGCACTTTCTGGGCTGACCGGGGTAGAAGCAAACGCCCTTTTCCCTCCCAATGAAGAAGGAGTTGGGCAGATGTTGTGTGATGTTCCCATGTTGGCGCAGCTTCACCAGGACCTTCCACCCTCCAGTCCAGATACCGTCATCATCTCTGTTCTTGGTGAGATCAGACACCAGGTCACAATGTCTGCGGAGCCACACCACAATGTCCTGGGGAGGAACAGCTTCATTCCAGAAGATGATATTGATGATGACGGTATCTGGCTTGGATATGGGAATAAAACTAAATTTACTCCATCCATCCTTGTCTCTGAACCTGGGGAAGTTGGACCAGAACCTATCCAGATTAGACATGAGCTTAAAGCTGACATCATAGCCCTGTCTATCTGGAAGGTTTATTACCGCCAAGATGTCCGCTGGCACAAACCCCATCTGGTGGCACAGGAGCTCCCTCACCACAAACCTCCTATCCGGAAGGTCCTCCTTGGCACCTCTGTGCCGAAATCTCACCACATTCCTCCTTTTAAATGCCTGGCCAGTGTAATTGGCGCTGGAGGTGAAGGATGGAGCACCACGGCTCCAGGCATTTCTTGAAGGAACCTGGCGGGTCCCTGCGTCCTGTCTTACAGGGTTGGGGTCTACTCTAGGGGGCCCCACCACAGCTGCTGTGCTTGTAGGTAAAGGGGGGAAATCATGCACAGAATTGTGTACAACATCACCTGTCCCATCCACCTCTATATCATTATCAGACATTACACCCCACACAGATTGTGCACCCCCTCCAGCCACCAACCCCTCAGGAACATCACAGTCCGCACCCCCAGTCTGTGCCCCAACATCATCACAGTCCTCACCCCCAGTCCGTGCCCCAACATTATCACAGTCCTCACCCCCAGTCCGTGCCCCAACATTAGAGCTCTGCTCCATCACCCCATCACCTTCATACACCGGCAAATGTCCACTGTCCTCCTGATGCACTGGGACTTCTGGGACTTGTAGTGCCTCTGCAGGTAAGTGAGTTGCAGGCTCCAGAACATCTGCAGGTCTCTGAGGTTGCTGCTCCTCGGGCTTATGAACATGCCGATCCTTGAAGGTGAAACTTGGGGGTTTTATAAGGGGTCTTGTCACCTCCTGGGGCTCATCTGGGGTGATGACAGGTGCCACATCCGATCTGGGCTCTGCACCAAAACTCAGCTGGTATTGGGAAAAGCGCTCCTTGTTCCTATAGGATTCCGCCAAAGGTCCCATCCTCTCCAGTATAGAGTCCATCTCACTCACTATGGTGGCCAGTTCTGTGCTCAGTGCATATAGTTTATCATCATGCATGGACTTGTACTGTGGATTCGCTGTCTTCAGTTTGTATATACAGTCAATCTGCATTTGCAGCATATGTTTTAGGTGCTTCAGCTCCTCCATCCTCCTCACCAGTGCTGGGATCTCCTCCGCCAGCTGTAGCTCTGGTGCCCGGGTGGTCTCTTTGTCCTGCTGGAGGGGTCTGGAAAGTCTCTCACGCTGGGTGAACACAGAGGAGCCTTGGCTGCTTGTATCTCCTGAGGCCCGGTCACATACATTAGGGTCCGGGGCAGGAACAGTTTTGTAAACACTTTCATATTTCTCCACATATTTCCCTGGTGTCACCTCCATAGACTTGTCAGTATTGTGGCTCTTACCTCCAGCCTGGGATCTTGTGCGGCCTGAGCGGGTCATGCTGGAGACCACCTCTTGTTGTTTCAGGTTCTCCTGTAATGTTAGCCTCTCCAGTGATGTCCTCCTCTGTCTCTGTGCTGGAGAGTGGAGCTGCACACCTGCTGCCTGTGATCCACTCTGCCCCAGCTCCTGTGCACCTCCATGTGATCCACTCTGCCCCAGCTCCTGTGCACCTCCATGTGATCCACTCTGCCCCAGCTCCTGTGCACCTCCATGTGATCCACTCTGCCCCAGCTCCTGTGCACCTCCATGTGATCCACTCTGCCCCAGCTCCTGTGCACCTCCATGTGATCCACTCTGCCCCAGCTCCTGTGCACCTCCATGTGATCCACTCTGCCCCAGCTCCTGTGCACCATCATGGCCTCGGTTAGCAGACTTTGGAGTTCCCACAATGGATTCTGTCTTGAATTCAGTCATGTTACCATCACACTGTACACCATGGCTGGCAGACTGTTCCACATCACATTCCTTAGACATACTTGCTGCTGCTGCTGCTGCTTTCTTTTCTTTACATACGTCCTTCGCTGTATTTTCCTTCTTTGCAATGGCTGGACTTACATGCTCAGTATTCTTCTGTACTGGAATGACTTTAGGATTTACATCCACATTAGAAGAAGCCTGGGAGTTTTCCCCCAGTGTAGGCCGAGAAGCCTGGGCCTTGCTTGGGGAGCTTCCCCGCCCTGGGCTTGCTCCAGACATGAGGAGAACCACAGACACACAACCTCACAGCTAGGAGGCAGTATTATAGTAGTTATATTCTTGTTTATAGGAGGCAGTATTATAGTAGTTATATTCTTGTTTATAGGAGGCAGTATTATAGTAGTTATATTCTTGTATATAGGGGCAGTATTATAGTAGGTATATTCTTGTATATAGGGGCAGTATTATAGTAGTTATATTATTGTTTATAGGAGCAGTATTATAGTAGGTATATTCTTGTATATAGGGGCAGTATTATAGTAGTTATATTATTGTATATAGGAGGCAGTATGATAGTAGTTATATTCTTGTATATAGGAGTAGTATTATAGTAGTTATATTCTTGTATATAGGAGGCAGTATTATAGTAGTTATATTCTTGTATATAGGAGCAGTATTATAGTAGTTATATTCTTGTATATAGGAGCAGTATTATAGTAGTTATATTCTTGTATATAGGAGGCAGTATTATAGTAGTTATATTCTTGTATACAGGAGCAGTATTATAGTAGTTATATTCTTGTATATAGGAGCAGTATTATAGTAGTTATATTCTTGTATACAGGAGCAGTATTATAGTAGTTATATTCCTGTATATAGGAGCAGTATTATAGTAGTTATATTCTTGTATATAGGAGCAGTATTATAGTAGTTATATTCTTGTATATAGGAGCAGTATTATAGTAGTTATATTCTTGTATACAGGAGCAGTATTATAGTAGTTATATTCTTGTATATAGGAGCAGTATTATAGAAGTTATATTCTTGTATATAGGAGCAGTATTATAGTAGTTATATTCTTGTATATAGGAGCAGTATTATAGTAGATATATTCTTGTATATAGGAGCAGTATTATAGTAGTTATATTCGTGTATATAGGAGCAGTATTATAGTAGTTATATTCTTGTATATAGGAGCAGTATTATAGTAGTTATATTCTTGTATATAGGAGCAGTATTATAGTAGTTATATTCTTGTATATTGGAGCAGTATTATAGTAGTTATATTCTTGTATATAGGAGCAGTATTATAGTAGTTATATTCTTGTATATAGGAGCAGTGTTATAGTAGTTTTCTTGTATATAGGAGCAGTATTATAGTAGTTATATTCTTGTATATAGGAGCAGTATTATAGTAGTTATATTCTTGTATATAGGAGCAGTATTATAGTAGTTATATTCTTGTATATAGGAGCAGTATTATAGTAGTTATATTCTTGTATATAGGAGCAGTATTATAGTAGTTATATTCTTGTATATAGGGGCAGTATTATAGTAGTTATGTGGAGGGGAGAAAGAGAGATAGGACCGCACCGCGGAGACCCACAATGTCCGGGAGTGTGTACACTGTATCAGGGGAAATCGGAGGTATGGAGCGGGGTGGTGCAAGAAAGCAGGAGAGAACAATGTCCAAAATATCAAAGTGAGAAAAAGGTTGCTTCTGCACTCACCCTTCTAGCGCTGTGTCACTGAGTTAGTCCATGTACGGCCGGCCGCTGTACGGGAGATGATACGGAGAGATCGCTACAGCCGAAGCTGAGCGGAGACAGCTACGAGCTCGTTTCGCGGTTAAAACCGCTTCTTCGGGCCTCACCTCGTGTCTGTCTGAGCGCATCCTTTATCTGGGCGCTCCTATTACGTCATCCTCAGTAGGAGGAGACTAGTGTTACCTGTTCAGGTACGTGATTGACATTCACAAAAAATGTTATCAAAGTGGATAAAAACGAAGAAGTTGCAATAAGAATAAAAAATGTGTAAGGGGGGAGTGAGATAAATTCAAACAAAGGGGGAAGTCTTTAAGTACACGTGGATTGTAGAATTAGTTCATGTCAGTGTACGGGACGTAATACACTAGAGCTCACAGAAATACTGTAAGCTCGTTGCGATCATTAAGCCCCAAAATGCCCATGGCATCGGTCTTAATGATCCAATGTGCCTCTCGCTGTCGGAGGACTTTCTCTCTGGCTGTGCCCCCGGTGGCTATTTTTTCTAAGCCGCAGAAAATCAGTGTTTTTTCATCACTGTTGTGGTGAGCCTTCATATGCTCGATTAGTCTGGCCGAGCCGATCCCTGTTTTAAGGGACCGTTTGTGCTCCCTGAATCTAGAAAAAAGGCAGCGTTTGGTGGATCCTATGTAGTACCTTTTGCAAGGACATAGGATCGCATATATGACCCATTCAGATCTGCAGAAAATAAAGTCATGTATAGAGATGTCACAGTTACCCAATTTTATGTAGGCGCCTCTGTACATCTGGGGGCAGTGAATACATGTCCCACATTTGTAGTTTCCTTTTAATTCATTTTTCGCCATCCAGTTTTCGCCAAGTTTTTTGCTGGAGAAAGAGGAGGAGACTAATTGGTTTTTCAGACTTTCACTTCTGCGGAAAGTGACCAGTGGTTTTTTCATTGCGGCTTTTTGTAAGACAGGATCTCTTTCAAGAATGTGCCAATTATTGAGAAGAGCTTTTCTGATGATATTGGCAAGAGGGTTATATTGAAAAGAAAAAACAAATCTCTGCTCTTCAATGTCTTTTTCCGTTTTAGCAGACGTGGCATGTTTTTTATTTTTCTTATATTTTTTTGTTGATCAAGTCACTGCGGGGGATCTTTTTCACTCTCTCCAGAGCTTCTTTTAGTAACCTGGGAGGATAACCTCTTTCTTGGACAAGAATGTGGAGAAAGGACTTCTAGACAAGAAGAAGGCTGAAAAGCTTATACCAGAATGCGCAAAGAAACCGCACTGGTATTTTTTACCTAAGGTTCATAAAAGCCTGGAATCTCCCCCGGGGAGACCCATTGTTGCAGGAATTGGGGCACCCTTGGAATACCTCTCCCAGTATCTGGACTGGCTATTGAGACCTTTACTGGCAAGTGTACCTTCTTACCTGAAGGACACAGACAGCTTCCTAAAAACTCTAGACAGCACCCAATGGTCTGACTCCTACAGACTGGCCACCATTGATGTAGAGAGCCTCTATACCCGGATCCCACAAGAATTAGGGATCCGGGTAATAGGTGATTTCCTGATCACCGCCGGCAAAAGTGAAGCTTACACTAACTTTGTGAAAGAGGGTTTGGAGTTAATTCTCACCAACAATTGCTTCACATTTGATGGAGATTGGTACTCCCAGCGTACAGGTACGGCGATGGGGACTCCGGTCGCATGTACCTTCGCAAACCTTTTTTTGGCAGCACTTGAGCAGAAGATCATCTACAGTTCACAAAATCCTTTTATCGGGCATATTAAATTGTACAGTCGCTTTGTGGACGATGTGTTTATTGCATGGGAAGGCGAAGAATACGAATTCAACGAGTTTGTACAGTACCTAAATAATCATAACAGGATGAACATGTTCTTCACCAGTAAATTTTCAGCCGAAAAAATTGAATTTCTGGACGTAGAGATCCACATTAGAGATGGCAACATAACAACCACAGGATACAGAAAGGAGACAGCCACCAACTCATATCTCCACTACCAAAGTTATCATCCTCAGCACACAAAAAATGCTCTACCATACAGCCAATACCTCCGGATAAAAAAGATTAATAGTACAGAAGAAGGTTTTATAAAACAAGCTGACGAACTCACCAGCAGATTCCAAGAAAGAGGTTATCCTCCCAGGTTACTAAAAGAAGCTCTGGAGAGAGTGAAAAAGATCCCCCGCAGTGACTTGATCAACAAAAAATATAAGAAAAATAAAAAACACGCCACGTCTGCTAAAACGGAAAAAGACATTGAAGAGCAGAGATTTGTTTTTTCTTTTCAATATAACCCTCTTGCCACTGTCATCAGAAAAGCTCTTCTCAATAATTGGCACATTCTCGAAAGAGATCCTGTCCTACAAAAAGCCGCAATGAAAAAACCGCTGGTCACTTTTCGTAGGAGTGAAAGTCTGAAAAACCAATTAGTCTCCTCCTCTTTCTCCAGCAAAAAACTTGGCGAGAACTGGATGGCGAAAAATGAATTAAAAGGAAACTACAAATGTGGGACATGTATTCACTGCCCCCAGATGTACAGAGGCGCCTACATAAAATTGGGTAACTGTGACATCTCTATACATGACTTTATTTTCTGCAGATCTGAATGGGTCATATATGCGATCCTATGTCCTTGCAAAAGGTACTACATAGGATCCACCAAACGCTGCCTTTTTTCTAGATTCAGGGAGCACAAACGGTCCCTTAAAA
The DNA here is from genome assembly GCF_029499605.1 of Hyla sarda. Taxonomy (NCBI): domain Eukaryota; kingdom Metazoa; phylum Chordata; class Amphibia; order Anura; family Hylidae; genus Hyla; species Hyla sarda. The sequence goes on from NC_079190.1 coordinate 815,396, forward strand.
CAGGGATCGGCTCGGCCAGACTAATCGAGCATATGAAGGCTCACCACAACAGTGATGAAAAAACACTGATTTTCTGCGGCTTAGAAAAAATAGCCACCGGGGGCACAGCCAGAGAGAAAGTCCTCCGACAGCGAGAGGCACATTGGATCATTAAGACCGATGCCATGGGCATCTTAGGGCTTAATGATCGCAACGAGCTTACAGTATTTCTGTGAGCTCTAGTGTATTACGTCCCGTACACTGACATGAACTAATTCTACAATCCACGTGTACTTAAAGACTTCCCCTTTTGTTTGAATTTATCTCACTCCCCCCTTACACATTTTTTATTCTTCTTCGTTTTTATCCACTTTGATAACATTTTTTTGTGAATGTCAATCACGTACCTGAACAGGTAACACTAGTCTCCTCCTACTGAGGATGACGTAATAGGAGCGCCCAGATAAAGGATGCGCTCAGACAGACACGAGGTGAGGCCCGAAGAAGCGGTTTTAACCGCGAAACGAGCTCGTAGCTGTCTCCGCTCAGCTTCGGCTGTAGCGATCTCTCCGTATCATCTCCCGTACAGCGGCCGGCCGTACATGGACTAACTCAGTGACACAGCGCTAGAAGGGTGAGTGCAGAAGCAACCTTTTTCTCACTTTGATATTATAGTAGTTATATTCTTGTATATAGGGGCAGTATTATAGTAGTTATATTCTAGTATATAGGGGGCAGTATTATACTAGTTATATTCTTGTATATAGGAGCAGTATTATAGTAGTTATATTCTTGTATATAGGAGCAGTATTATAGTAGTTATATTCTTGTATATAGGAGCAGTATTATATTAGTTATATTCTAGTATATAGGGGGCAGTATTATACTAGTTATATTCTTGTATATAGGAGCAGTATTATAGTAGTTATATTCTTGTATATAGAAGCAGTATTATAGTAGTTATATTCTTGTATATAGAAGCAGTATTATAGTAGTTATATTCTTGTATATAGGAGCAGTATTATAGTAGTTATATTCTTGTATATAGGAGCAGTATTATAGTAGTTATATTCTTGTATATAGGAGCAGTATTATAGTAGTTATATTCTTGTATATAGGAGCAGTATTATAGTAGTTATATTCTTGTATATATAGGAGGAGTATTATAGTAGTTATATTCTTGTACATAGGAGCAGTATTATAGTAGTTATATTCTTGTATATAGGAGCAGTATTATAGTAGTTATATTCTTTTATATAGGAGCAGTATTATAGTAGTTATATTCTTGTATATAGGAGCAGTATTATAGTAGTTATATTCTTGTATATAGGAGCAGTATTATAGTAGTTATATTCTTGTATATAGGAGCAGTATTATAGAAGTTATATTCTTGTATATAGGAGCAGTATTATAGTAGTTATATTCTTGTATATAGGAGCAGTATTATAGTAGTTATATTCTTGTATATAGGAGCAGTATTATAGTAGTTATATTCATGTATATATAGGAGCAGTATTATAGTAGTTATATTCTTTTATATAGGAGCAGTATTATAGTAGTTATATTCTTGTATATAGGAGCAGTATTATAGTAGTTATATTCTTGTATATAGGAGCAGTATTATAGAAGTTATATTCTTGTATATAGGAGCAGTATTATAGTAGTTATATTCTTGTATATAGGAGCAGTATTATAGTAGTTATATTCTTGTATATAGGAGCAGTGTTACGCCGAGCGCTCCGGGTCCCCGTTCCTCCCCGGAGCGCTCGCCTCATCTTCGTTGTTGCAGCGCCCCGGTCAGATCCACTGACCGGGTGCGCTGCGGTCCCGCCTTCAGCCGGGATGCGATTCGCGATGCGGATAGCGCCCGCTCGCGATGCGCACCCCGGTCCCCGTACCTGACTCGCTCTCCCTCGGTCCTGTCCCGGCGCGCGCGGCCCCGCTCCCTAGGGCGCGCGCGCGCCGGGTCTCTGCGATTTAAAGGGCCAGTGCACCAATGATGGTGCCTGGCCCAATCTTCCCAATTAGCTTAATTGGCTCCCACCTGTTCCCTGGCTATATCTAGTCTCCTCCCTTGCACTCCCTGGCCGGATCTTGTTGCACTTGTGCCTAGTGAAAGCGTTCCCTTGTCTGTTCCTAGTCCGTGTTCCTGACCTCCTGCCGTTGCCCCTGACTACGATCCTTGCCGCCTGCCCCCGACCTTCTGCTACGTCCGACCTTGCTTCTGCCTACTCCCTTGTACCGCGCCTGTCATCAGCAGTCAGAGAGGTGAGCCGTTGCTAGTGGATACGACCTGGTCACTACCGCCGCAGCAAGACCATCCCGCTTTGCGGCGGGCTCTGGTGAAAACCAGTAGTGACTTAGAACCGGTCCACTAGCGCGGTCCTCGCCAATCCCTCTCTGACACAGAGGATCCACTACCTGCCAGCCGGCATCGTGACAGTAGATCCGGCCATGGATCCCGCTGAAGTTCCTCTGCCAGTTGTCGCTGACCTCACCACGGTGGCCGCCCAGCAAGCCCGACAGATCGCCCTTCTAACCCGTCAGCTGTCGGAAATGTCCACCATTTCGCACCAACTTCAGTCGCAACTTCTCCAGCAATCTTCTCCTCCGCCAGCTCCTGCACCTCCTCCGCAGCGAGTGGCCACTCCTAGCCTCCGCCTGTCCTTGCCGGACAAATTTAATGGGGACTCTAAGTATTGCCGTGGCTTTCTTTCGCAATGTTCCCAGCACTTGGAGATGATGTCGGACCAGTTTCCTACTGAAAGGTCTAAGGTGGCTTTCGTGTTCTGCCTTCTGTCTGGAAAAGCCCTGTCATGGGCCGCACCGCTCTGGGACCGCAATGACCCCGTCACTGCCTCTGTACACTCCTTCTTCTCGGAAATTCGAAGTGTCTTTGAGGAACCTGCCCGAGCTTCTTCAGCCGAGATTGCCCTGCTGAACCTGGCCCAGGGTGTTTCTTCCGTTGGCGAGTACGCCATTCAGTTCCGTGCTCTTGCTTACGAGTTGTCCTGGAATAGTGAGGTTCTCTGCGCGACCTTTAAAAAAGGCCTATCCAGCAACATTAAAGATGTTCTGGCCGCACGAGAGACTCCTGCTGACCTACATGAACTCATTCATCTAGCCACTCGCATTGACATGCGTTCTTCCGGATGGCGTCTGGAGCTCCGCCTGGATATGGACTTTGTTCGCACGAAGCGTTTTTTCTCTCTGGCTCCTCTCTCCTCTGGTCCTCTGCAATCTGTTCCTGTGCTTCCCGCCGCGGAGGCTATGCAAGTTGACCGGTCTTGCTTGACACCTCAAGAGAGGACACGACGCCGCATGGAGAATCTTTGCCTGTACTATGCCGGTACCGAACACTTCCTGAAGGATTGTCCTATCCGTCCTCCCCACCTGGAAAGACGTACGCTGACTCCGCACAAAGGTGACACAGTTCTTGATGTCAACTCTGCTTCTCCACGCCTTACTGTGCCTGTACGGATATCTTCTTCTACCTTCTCCTTCTCTACTATGGTCTTCTTGGATTCCGGATCTGCAGGAAAATTTTTTTTGGCCTCTCTCATCAACAGGTTCTACGTTCCTGTGACCAGTCTCGCCAGACCCCTCTACATCTATTGTTTTTACAATAAAAGATTGGACTGTCTCGTACGTTTCCACACAGAACCCCTCCTAATTTGCATCGGACCTCATCACGGAAAAATTGAGTTTTTTTTCCTCAGGTTCTTTGGCCCCAAGAAGAGGGGGAGACCCAAGGGGGGGGGTACTGTTACGCCGAGCGCTCCGGGTCCCCGTTCCTCCCCGGAGCGCTCGCCTCATCTTCGTTGTTGCAGCGCCCCGGTCAGATCCACTGACCGGGTGCGCTGCGGTCCCGCCTTCAGCCGGGATGCGATTCGCGATGCGGATAGCGCCCGCTCGCGATGCGCACCCCGGTCCCCGTACCTGACTCGCTCTCCCTCGGTCCTGTCCCGGCGCGCGCGGCCCCGCTCCCTAGGGCGCGCGCGCGCCGGGTCTCTGCGATTTAAAGGGCCAGTGCACCAATGATGGTGCCTGGCCCAATCTTCCCAATTAGCTTAATTGGCTCCCACCTGTTCCCTGGCTATATCTAGTCTCCTCCCTTGCACTCCCTGGCCGGATCTTGTTGCACTTGTGCCTAGTGAAAGCGTTCCCTTGTCTGTTCCTAGTCCGTGTTCCTGACCTCCTGCCGTTGCCCCTGACTACGATCCTTGCCGCCTGCCCCCGACCTTCTGCTACGTCCGACCTTGCTTCTGCCTACTCCCTTGTACCGCGCCTGTCATCAGCAGTCAGAGAGGTGAGCCGTTGCTAGTGGATACGACCTGGTCACTACCGCCGCAGCAAGACCATCCCGCTTTGCGGCGGGCTCTGGTGAAAACCAGTAGTGACTTAGAACCGGTCCACTAGCGCGGTCCTCGCCAATCCCTCTCTGACACAGAGGATCCACTACCTGCCAGCCGGCATCGTGACAAGCAGTATTATATTAGTTATATTCTTGTATATAGGGGGCAGTATTATAGTAGTTATATTCTTGTATATAGGAGCAGTATTATAGTAGTTATATTCTTGTATATAGGAGGCAGTATTATAGTAGTTATATTCTTGTATATAGGAGCAGTATTATAGTAGTTATATTCTTGTATATAGGGGCAGTATTATAGTAGTTATATTCTTGTATATAGGAGGCAGTATTATAGTAGGTATATTCTTGTATATAGGGGCAGTATTATAGTAGTTATATTATTGTATATAGGAGGCAGTATTATAGTAGTTATATTCTTGTATACAGGAGCAGTATTATAGTAGTTATATTCTTGTATATAGGAGCAGTATTATAGTAGTTGTATTCTTGTATATAGGAGCAGTATTATAGTAGTTATATTCTTGTATATAGGAGCAGTATTATAGTAGTTATATTCTTGTATATAGGAGCAGTATTATAGTAGTTATATTCTTGTATATAGGAGCAGTATTATATTAGTTATATTCTTGTATATAGGGGGCAGTATTATAGTAGTTATATTCTTGTATATAGGAGCAGTATTATAGTAGTTATATTCTTGTATATAGGAGGCAGTATTATAGTAGTTATATTCTTGTATATAGGAGCAGTATTATAGTAGTTGTCACGATGCCGGCTGGCAGGTAGTGGATCCTCTGTGCCAGAGAGGGATTGGCGTGGACCGTGCTAGAGGATCGGTTCTAAGTCACTACTGGTCTTCACCAGAGCCCGCCGCAAAGCGGGATGGTCTTGCTGCGGCGGTAGTGACCAGGTCGTATCCCCTAGCAACGGCTCAACCTCTCTGGCTGCTGAAGATAGGCGCGGTACAAGGGAGTAGACAGAAGCAAGGTCGGACGTAGCAGAAGGTCGGGGCAGGCAGCAAGGATCGTAGTCAGGGGCAACGGCAGGAGGTCTGGAACACAGGCTAAGAACACACAAGGAAACGCTTTCACTGGCACTAAGGCAACAAGATCCGGCGAGGGAGTGAAGGGGAAGTGAGGTGATATAGGGAAGTGCACAGGTGTAAACACTAATTGGAACCACTGCGCCAATCAGCGGCGCAGTGGCCCTTTAAATCGCAGAGACCCGGCGCGCGCGCGCCCTAGGGAGCGGGGCCGCGCGCGCCGGGACAGAACTGACGGAGAGCGAGTCAGGTACGGGAGCCGGGGTGCGCATCGCGAGCGGGCGCTACCCGCATCGCGAATCGCATCCCGGCCAGAGGCGGTATCGCAGCGCCCCGGGCCCGGAGCGCTGCAGTGAGAGGAGTGTAGCGAGCGCTCCGGGGAGGAGCGGGGACCCGGAGCGCTCGGCGTAACAGTACCCCCCCCCTTGGGTCTCCCCCTCTTCTTGGAGCCTGAGAACCTGAGGACCAGACTTTTGTCCAGGATATTGTCCTCAGGTTCCCAGGACCTCTCTTCAGGACCACAACCCTCCCAATCCACTAAAAAGAAGGTTTTCCCTCTGACCTTTTTAGATGCCAAAATTTCCTTGACGGAGAAGATGTCCGAGGAGCCGGAGACAGGAGTGGGGGGAACAGATTTGGGAGAGAAACGGTTAATGATAAGTGGTTTAAGAAGAGAAACATGAAAGGCATTAGGAATACGAAGAGAAGGAGGAAGAAGAAGTTTGTAAGAGACAGGATTAATCTGGCGCAAAATCTTGAAAGGACCAAGATAGCGTGGTCCCAACTTATAGCTAGGGACACGGAAGCGGACATATTTGGCGGAGAGCCATACCTTGTCTCCAGGGGAAAAAATGGGAGGAGCTCTTCTTTTCTTATCCGCGAATCTCTTCATGCGTGAAGAAGCCTGTAAGAGAGAATTTTGGGTCTCTCTCCATATGATGGAGAGATCACGAGAAATTTCATCCACAGCGGGCAGACCAGAGGGCAAGGGGGTAGGGAGGGGGGGAAGAGGGTGACGGCCGTACACCACGAAAAACGGGGATTTGGAGGAAGATTCAGAGATTCTGAAATTATACGAGAATTCGGCCCAAGGTAGAAGATCTGCCCAGTCATCCTGGCGGGAGGAAACAAAATGTCGTAAATAGTCACCCAAGATCTGGTTAATTCTTTCTACTTGTCCATTGGATTGAGGATGGTATGCAGAAGAAAAATTTAATTTAATCTTGAGTTGTTTACAGAGAGCCCTCCAGAATTTAGACACAAATTGGACGCCTCTATCCGAGACGATCTGCGTAGGCAACCCGTGAAGACGAAAAATGTGTACAAAAAATTGTTTAGCCAACTGAGGCGCTGAAGGAAGACCAGGAAGAGGGATGAAATGTGCCATTTTGGAGAATCGATCAACGACCACCCAAATAACAGTGTTGCCATGGGATGGGGGTAAGTCAGTAATAAAATCCATACCAATCAGAGACCAAGGTTGTTCGGGAACAGGCAGAGGAAGAAGAAAACCAGCGGGCTTCTGGCGAGGAGTCTTATCCCGGGCACAGATAGTGCAGGCTCGCACAAAGTCCACCACATCAGTCTCCAGAGTCGGCCACCAATAGAAGCGAGAGATGAGTTGCACAGATTTCTTGATGCCCGCATGACCTGCGAGATGGGAGGAGTGACCCCATTTGAGGATTCCGAGGCGTTGGCGTGGAGAAACAAAGGTCTTTCCTGGTGGAGTTTGCCTGATGGAGGCTGGAGAAGTGGAAATCAGGCAGTCAGGAGGAATGATGTGTTGAGGAGAGAGTTCAATTTCAGAAGCATCTGAGGAACGAGAGAGAGCATCGGCCCTAATGTTCTTATCAGCAGGCCGAAAGTGAATTTCAAAATTAAATCGGGCAAAGAACAGAGACCACCTGGCCTGACGAGGATTCAGCCGTTGGGCAGACTCGAGGTATGAGAGGTTCTTGTGATCGGTGTAAATAATAACTGGAAATCTTGATCCCTCCAGCAGATGCCTCCATTCCTCAAGTGCTAATTTAATGGCTAGAAGCTCTCGATCCCCGATGGAGTAGTTCCTCTCCGCCGGAGAGAAGGTCCTAGAAAAAAACCCACAAGTAACAGCATGCCCGGAAGAGTTTTTTTGTAGAAGGACAGCTCCAGCTCCCACTGAGGAGGCATCAACCTCCAATAGGAAGGGTTTAGATGGGTCAGGTCTGGAGAGCACGGGAGCCGAAGAGAAGGCGGACTTGAGTCGTTTAAAGGCGTCTTCCGCTTGAGGAGGCCAAGACTTGGGATCGGCATTTTTTTTGGTTAAAGCCACAATAGGAGCCACAATGGTAGAAAAATGTGGAATAAATTGCCTGTAATAATTGGCGAACCCCAAAAAACGTTGGATGGCACGGAGTCCGGAGGGGCGTGGCCAATCTAAGACGGCAGAGAGTTTATCTGGATCCATTTGTAGACCCTGGCCAGAGACCAAGTATCCTAGAAAAGGAAGAGATTGGCATTCAAACAGACATTTCTCAATTTTAGCATAGAGTTGATTGTCACGAAGTCTCTGAAGAACCATACGGACATGCTGGCGGTGTTCTTCTAGATTGGCCGAAAAAATTAGGATATCATCAAGATATACAACAACACAGGAGTATAACAGATCACGAAAAATTTCATTAACAAAGTCTTGGAAGACAGCAGGGGCGTTGCACAGGCCAAAGGGCATGACCAGATACTCAAAGTGTCCATCTCTGGTGTTAAATGCTGTTTTCCACTCATCCCCCTCTCTGATGCGGATGAGGTTATAGGCGCCTCTTAAGTCCAATTTAGTAAAGATGTGGGCACCTTGGAGGCGATCAAAGAGTTCAGAGATGAGGGGTAAGGGGTAGCGGTTCTTAACCGTGATTTTATTAAGTCCGCGGTAGTCAATGCAAGGACGTAGAGAGCCATCCTTCTTGGACACAAAGAAAAATCCGGCTCCGGCAGGAGAGGAGGATTTACGGATGAAGCCCTTTTTTAGATTCTCCTGGACGTATTCAGACATGGCAAGAGTCTCTGGGGCAGAGAGAGGATAAATTCTGCCCCGGGGTGGAGTAGTACCCGGGAGGAGGTCGATAGGACAATCATAAGGCCTGTGAGGAGGTAGAGTCTCCGCTTGTTTTTTGCAGAAAACATCCGCGAAGTCCATATAGGCCTTAGGGAGACCGGTTACTGGAGGAAGCACAGAGTTACGGCAAGGGTTACTGGGAACCGGTTTTAGACAGTCCTTGGAACAAGAGGGCCCCCAACTCTTGATCTCCCCAGTGGACCAATCCAGGGTTGGGGAATGAAGTTGAAGCCAGGGAAGTCCAAGGAGAATTTCCGAGGTGCAATTGGGGAGGACCAAAAGTTCAATCCTCTCGTGATGAGATCCGATGCTCATTAGAAGGGGCTCCGTGCGGAAACGTATGGAACAGTCCAATCTTTCATTGTTTATACAATTGATGTAAAGGGGTCTGGTGAGACTGGTCACTGGGATGTTGAACCTGTTGACGAGAGAGGCCAAAATAAAATTTCCTGCAGATCCAGAGTCTAAGAAGGCCACAGAAGAGAAGGAGAAGGCAGAGGCAGACATCCGCACAGGCACAGTAAGACGTGGAGAAGCAGAGTGGACATCAAGGATTGTCTCACCTTTGTGCGGAGTCAGGGTACGTCTTTCCAGGCGGGGAGGGCGGATAGGACAATCCCTCAGGAAGTGTTCGGTACTAGCACAGTACAGGCAGAGGTTCTCCATGCGGCGTCGTGTCCTCTCTTGAGATGTCAGGCGAGACCGGTCGACCTGCATAGCCTCCACGGCGGGAGGCACAGGAACAGATTGCAGGGAACCAGAGGAGAGAGGAGCCGAGGAGAAGAAACGCCTCGTGCGAACAGAGTCCATATCTTGGCGGAGCTCCTGACGCCTTTCGGAAAAACGCATGTCAATGCGAGTGGCTAGGTGAATAAGTTCATGAAGATTAGCAGGCATTTCTCGTGCGGCCAGAACATCTTTAATGTTGCTGGATAGGCCTTTTTTAAAGGTCGCGCAGAGGGCCTCATTGTTCCAGGATAATTCAGAAGCAAGAGTACGGAATCGTACGGCATACTCGCCAACGGAAGAATTACCCTGGACCAGGTTCAACAGGGCAGTCTCAGCAGAAGAGGCTCGGGCAGGTTCCTCAAAGACACTTCGAATTTCCGAGAAGAAGGAGTGTACAGAGGCAGTGACGGGGTCATTGCGGTCCCAGAGCGGTGTGGCCCAGGCCAGGGCTTTTCCAGACAGCAGGCTGACTACGAAAGCCACCTTAGACCTTTCAGTGGGGAACTGGTCCGACATCATCTCCAAGTGTAATGAACATTGGGAAAGGAAGCCACGGCAAAGCTTAGAGTCCCCATCAAATTTATCCGGCAAGGATAGTCGTAGTCCAGAAGCGGCCACTCGCTGCGGAGGAGGTACAGGAGCTGGCGGAGGAGATGGTTGCTGGAGCTGTGGTAGTAACTGTTGTAGCATAACAGTCAGTTGAGACAGCTGTTGGCCTTGTTGCGCAATCTGTTGTGACTGCTGGGCGACCACCGTGGTGAGGTCAGCGACAACTGGCAGAGGAACTTCAGCGGGATCCATGGCCGGATCTACTGTCACGATGCCGGCTGGCAGGTAGTGGATCCTCTGTGCCAGAGAGGGATTGGCGTGGACCGTGCTAGAGGATCGGTTCTAAGTCACTACTGGTCTTCACCAGAGCCCGCCGCAAAGCGGGATGGTCTTGCTGCGGCGGTAGTGACCAGGTCGTATCCCCTAGCAACGGCTCAACCTCTCTGGCTGCTGAAGATAGGCGCGGTACAAGGGAGTAGACAGAAGCAAGGTCGGACGTAGCAGAAGGTCGGGGCAGGCAGCAAGGATCGTAGTCAGGGGCAACGGCAGGAGGTCTGGAACACAGGCTAAGAACACACAAGGAAACGCTTTCACTGGCACTAAGGCAACAAGATCCGGCGAGGGAGTGAAGGGGAAGTGAGGTGATATAGGGAAGTGCACAGGTGTAAACACTAATTGGAACCACTGCGCCAATCAGCGGCGCAGTGGCCCTTTAAATCGCAGAGACCCGGCGCGCGCGCGCCCTAGGGAGCGGGGCCGCGCGCGCCGGGACAGAACTGACGGAGAGCGAGTCAGGTACGGGAGCCGGGGTGCGCATCGCGAGCGGGCGCTACCCGCATCGCGAATCGCATCCCGGCCAGAGGCGGTATCGCAGCGCCCCGGGCCCGGAGCGCTGCAGTGAGAGGAGTGTAGCGAGCGCTCCGGGGAGGAGCGGGGACCCGGAGCGCTCGGCGTAACAGTAGTTATATTCTTGTATATAGGGGCAGTATTATAGTAGTTATATTCTTGTATATAGGAGGCAGTATTATAGTAGGTATATTCTTGTATATAGGGGCAGTATTATAGTAGTTATATTATTGTATATAGGAGGCAGTATGATAGTAGTTATATTCTTGTATATAGGAGCAGTATTATAGTAGTTATATTCTTGTATATAGGAGGCAGTATGATAGTAGTTATATTCTTGTATATAGGAGCAGTATTATAGTAGTTATATTCTTTTTATAGGAGGCAGTATTATAGTAGTTATATTCTTGTATACAGGAGCAGTATTATAGTAGTTATATTCTTGTATATAGGAGCAGTATTATAGTAGTTATATTCTTGTATATAGGAGCAGTATTATAGTAGTTATATTCTTGTATACAGGAGCAGTATTATAGTAGTTATATTCTTGTATATAGGAGCAGTATTATAGAAGTTATATTCTTGTATATAGGAGCAGTATTATAGTAGTTATATTCTTGTATATAGGAGCAGTATTATAGTAGTTATATTCTTGTATATATATATGAGCAGTATTATAGTAGTTTTCTTGTATATATATGAGCAGTATTATAGTAGTTTTCTTGTATATAGTGTTTTGGTTTACAATGTTCTAGGATTATAGGAAACTTAGTATATATATTTGACTATATAAAATGTTTTTTCCTCTTTTGATCACTTGCAGTGACTTGGAGGGCATTGTTCTGGACGGAGCGGCACGTGGTGACGACCTGGCTCCCGGTAGGGCAGTGTTTGTGGTTTTCATCGCCCGCAGAGACCGGAGAGGTGTAAACAGGATAATTAGCGCGTCCCTCGCCTCCTGGTCACAGTCCGGCCGGCCTTGTTATTCCGCCGCTGTCCTCTGTAATTAGTTCAGTTCCCATAATAAACCTTTGCACCGTAGTAAAGACGTAATTTCAGCTCATTAACTGTGGCGCGCTGCGGCTGGCAGGCGGTAGTGATGTAATTGTCAGGGCCGCACGTGAGGACAGATTCCATGACTGACAGCGGAGGAGACAGTAAATCAGGAGACCCGTGATATAGGAGCCATGATGATACCAGGATATATCTAATATGTCTCCTACATGTATAATGGACACTGGGTGACAACTTAAGGTCACCGCTACAGTCTACCGCTACAGTGTTCCAAACCAGAGTACCTCCAGCTCTTGCAAAACTACAAATCCCAGCATGCCCGGACAGCCAAAGGCTGTCCGGGCATGCTGGGAGTTGTAGTTTTGTAACAGCTGGAGGCACCCTGGTTGGAGAAACACTGCCATATAGGTTGTCATACATATTTTAAGACCCCATATCCAGAGTCGCACCGATCAGACATTTATATCATTGTTAAAGGGGTACTCCAGTGGGGGGGAAAAAATTTTTATTAATTTTTTTTTTTAAATCAACTGATGCCAGAAAGTTAAACAAATTTGTAAATTATTTCTATTAAAAAAAAATCTTAATCCTTACAGTACTTATTAGCTGCTGAATACTACAGAGGAAATTCTTTTCTTTTTGGAACACAGAGCTCTCTGCTGACCTCACGAGCACAGTGCTCTCTGCTGACATCCCTGTCCGTTTTAAGAACTGTCCAGAGCAGGAGAAAATCCCCATAGAAAACATATGCTGTTCTGGACAGTTGCTAAAATGGACATAAATGACAGCAGAGAGCACTGTGCTCGTGATGTCAGCAGAGAGCTCTGTGTTCCAAAAAGAAAAGAATTTCCTTTGTAGTATTCAGCAGCTGATAAGTACTGTAAGATTAAGATTAAGATTATTTTTAATAGAAGTAATTTACAAATCTGTTTAACTTTCTGGCACCAGGAGACCCTTCCCGATCACACAGTTTTACTTCACACTGCACCAGCTTCTGCCTTCATTTTGGCCACCTCTCCCTTCACTATGACCTTGACCTCAAGGGCATAAACTCATATGTGGTCTTCCTCTATTGGTGACACTTTTTCAGATCAGGAACCTGTTCACCTCACAGGAGACCCTTCCTGGCCGGTGTTACTTCACACAGCACCAGCTTTCAGTTTCTGCTTTCATGGGGCCATCACTTCCTTCACTCTGACCTTGACCACAAGGGCATAGTCTTCCTCTATTGGTGACACTTTTTCAGATGAGGAACCATTACTGGCCAATGTTACTTCACACAGCACCCGCTTGTCAGTTCCTGCCTTCAGTCTGTCCCCTCCTTTTTTCATTCTGACCTTGACTTCAAGGGCATGATCCCAGTTGTAGTCTTCCACTATGGGTGACATTTTTTCAGATGAGGAACCTGTTCACTTCACAGGAGCCATTCCTGACCAGTGTTACTTCATACAGCACCAATTTTTCAGTTCTTGCCTCCAATTTGGCCACCACTCCATTTACTCTGACTTTGACCTCAAGGGCATAAACCCAGATGTAGTCTTCCTCTATTGGAGACTTTTTTTTAGATGAGGATCCTATTCATTTCACAGGAGACCTTTCCTGGCCCATGTTACTTCACACATCACCCGCTTGTCACCTTCTGCCTTCATTTTGTCCATGTCTCCCCACTATGACATAGGGCATGAACCCAGATGTAGTCTTCCTCTATTGGTAACTTTTTTGGTAACCTGTTCACTTCAAAGGAGACCCTTCCTGGTTGCCACCTTCTGCCTTCATTTCGGCCACCTCTACCTTCACTATGACTTGGGCCTCAAAGACATAAACTAGTTGTAGTCTTCCTCTACTTCACACAGCACCAGATCGTCAGTTTCTGCCTTTAATCTGGCCAATCTGCTAGTCTTCCTCTATTTGTTCCACTAGCGCCCCACTTAGGTCTACTTCTAATCTTCTTCTCAAAACCCATTGGGAATAATCAGGGGGCTCTTTAGACTCCACTCTAAGGATACCCACTTTTCCACCCCTCATGGTCTACAAGGCCTAGCCAATTTTTAAGGACTCTCCATTTTGCTGTCTACTTAGTACCCAACATTCGATACCACACTACAGGCCTCCAGGGTATCCAGACCCCCAAGTAGCTATCCACCAGCTCACCAGGACTAGGGATTGACCTTCAGATCCCAGAACAGACCTAACTACACGGCTTACAAAGTCTAACAACTCCATTGCTTGCTCCCTGCAGCATTGTTTCCCAACCAGTCTGCCAGCTATGCAAAACTACAACTACCAGCATGCCTGGGCCGACAGTAAAGGACACTTTATAACCCGTTTGCGCAACATCAGGTACATGTACCTGATGGACATAAACTGTCACAGCGCCGCCGGGCGCTGTGACAGTTTAGCGAAACTTGCTGTGCTACACAGCAGGACCTCCCTGAAGCCGGCCAGGGACCAATCACAGTGGTCCCCGGCCGGCGATTGCTGCTATTGGTCCGTCAGTTCAGACGAACCGAAAGCAGGGATCTGGCGGGGGTCTCCTCCTTCCCCCTCTCCTCCGTCGATTCATTCAGTGAAGCAATCAATGGTGAGAGGGGCCCCGTTGGGGGAGGCCGCTCGCAGCACTCAGGATTGGAGCGCAGCTCCGATCCTGAGTTAACCCTGTAGACGCTGCGGTCACTGTGAGGGAGGGAGCTCAGAGGGAGGGAGGGAGCTCAGACTGTCACCATTGGCGCTCTGCAAAGTGAAAGCAGAGCGCTGATGGTTGCCATGGCAACAGGAGAACTGACAGTAGCCTCCGTTGCCATGGCAATATGAGTGATCAGTCTCTACCTAAGGTAGGGACTGATCTTTCCTATGCCTGTCAGTACTGACAGACATAGGCAAAATTTAATGGAGTACAGATGTGTACTCCATTGAATTGTGTGTATAACAGTAAAACAAAAAAAGCTAAATGTGAAATAAAGTGAAAAAGAAATAACAAAAAGTGAAAAAAAAATGTGAAAAAAAATGAAAATAAAAAATGTGAAAAATAAAATTAAATAAATTTGAAAAAAATAGTAAAATAAATTATATAAATATATATATAATACACCCCCAACACAAACCCAAAAATAGTCCCCCCAAAAACATCAACATGTTCCACAAAAAAAGAGTCCTCACACAATTGCGTCAGTGAAAAAATAAAAAAGTTATGGCTCACAGAATACGGCGAATTAAAAACGTGATTTTTTTTTTCAAAAATAGTTTTTATGCTATAAATGAACTAAAATATAAAAAAGCATAGAAATTTGGTATCGCCGTAACCGTATCAACCTGCAGAGTAAAGTTAACACGTCATTTATACCGCATGACGAACGACCTAAATTCTTTTAATAAAAAACAACTGCAGAATAGATTTTTCTATGTATATCACCTCATAAAAAATAAAATAAAAAACGATCAGTGTGTCACATGTGCCCCAGAATGGTACCAATGAAAGCGTCAACTTGTCTCCCAAAAATTTTTTTCATCCCAAGGCCTCTGCGACTTTATATGATGCCAACAAAATATCCTAAACTAAAAGGAGGCCCCAAAATCCACACAGCACTCCTTCATGTCTGAGGCCTGTGTGAGAGACACGTAGCGCACAAAGGCCACATATGGGATATTTCTAAAAACGTCAGAATTCAGGGAATAAATCTTGAGTTTTATTTATTCGTCAACACCTACTGTGTTACAGAAAAAAAATTGATAAAAATGAAAAATCTGCAAAAAAATTAAATTTTTAAATTCAGCCTCCACTTTGCTTTAATTTCTGTGAAGCACCAAAAGGGTTAATAAACTTCTTTAATCTCATTCTGACTACTTTAAGGGGTGCAGGTTATAAAATGGGGTGATTTATTGGGGGTATCTAACATACATGCCCCTCAATTACACTTCAGAACTGAACTGGTCCCTGAAAAATCAGATTTTGAAAATTTCTTGAAAATCTGGAAAATTGCTGCTAAACTTATAAACCTTCTAACATTCTAAAAAAGTCAAATAATGTTTATCAAATGATGGGAACATAAAGTAGACCTATTGTAGATGTGAATTAATCATTAATTTGGAGCGATATGACTATTTATGGTACAAGCAGAAAATGTAAAGTCTAGAAAAATGCTAATTTTTAATTTATTTCGCCAAATTTTTAATTTTTTTTAAACAAAAAACGCTGAATATATCAATCAAAATTTACCACTAATGTAAAGTACAATATGTCATGAAAAAACAATCTCGGAATTGGGTTGATAAGTAAAAGCGTTCCAAAGTTATTACCACATAAAGAGACACATGTCAGATTTGAAATAAAGGCCTTGGTCATTAAGGCCAAAACAGGCTGTTGAGTAAAGGGGAAAACTCCCAGCATGCCTGGGCAGCCAGCAAACGACACGTTATAATACCAGGACGCTGCGCTATGGAGGCAATTCAATATTAAACAGGAACATCTTTATATATTGCTTTATTACTGTTATTATTACTGATTATTATTTTTCTGTTTGCTGATTTCTATTCCTCTGATCATTGTTATTTATTTCTTCTTTTTGTTTACTATACTGATTATTATAATTTTTTCTTATTAATTATTATTGTTCTATTTGTTTATTACTGCTATTATTAATTTTTATTTGTTCCCTTTATTTATGTTTTAGAATTATTATTATTAATATTATTATTATTACTGTTATTATTCATTTTTATTTGTTCCCTTTATTTATGTTTTAGAATTATTATTATTATTACTGCTATTATTCATTTTTATTTGTTCCCTTTATTAATGTTTTAGAATTATTATTATTAATATTATTATTACTGCTATTATTAATTTTTATTTGTTCCCTTTATTTATGTTTTAGAATCATTATTATTAATATTATTATTATTACTGCTATTATTAATTTTTATTTGTTCCCTTTATTTATGTTTTAGAATTATTATTATTAATATTATTATTATTACTGCTATTAATTTTTATTTGTTCCCTTTATTTATGTTTTAGAATCATTATTATTAATATTATTATTTTTACTGTTATTATTCATTTTTATTTGTTCCCTTTATTTATGTTTTAGAATCATTATTATTAATATTATTATTATTACTGCTATTAATTTTTATTTGTTCCCTTTATTTATGTTTTAGAATCATTATTGTTAATATTATTATTATTACTGCTATTATTAATTTTTATTTGCTCCCTTTATTAATGTTTTAGAATTATTATTATTAATATTATTATTATTACTGCTATTATTCATTTTTATTTGTTCCCTTTATTTATGTTTTAGAATTATTATTATTAATATTATTATTATTACTGTTATTATTCATTTTTATTTGTTCCCTTTATTTATGTTTTAGAATTATTATTGTTAATATTATTATTATTACTGCTATTATTCATTTTTATTTGTTCCCTTTATTTATGTTTTAGAATTATTATTATTAATATTATTATTATTACTGTTATTATTCATTTTCATTTGTTCCCTTTATTTATGTTTTAGAATTATTATTATTAATATCATTATTATTATTATTATTACTGCTATTATTAATTTTTATTTGTTCCCTTTATTTATGTTTTAGAATTATTATTATTAATATTATTATTATTACTGCTATTATTCATTTTTATTTGTTCCCTTTATGTTTTAGAATTATTATTATTATTAATATTATTATTATTACTGTTATTATTTTTTTATTCAATAATACTGATTATTATTACTATAATAATAATAATAATTATTGTTATTATTTTTATGAATACTGATGATTATTACTATTATTATCATTAGTAGTAGATGTATAATCATCATCAATCATTATTATTATTTTTATTTTTCTATGAAACAATGGAGACGATTATCATTATTAATATTATTTTTATTATGCCTATTCTGCAGCATATTCCAGTCATTGTATGAGGTTGTGGCTCTGCAGATGGTTGCACACGCGATCACTGTATATTATAGAGATCAGAGTTAGTTCTTGTGGCCCCTCGGGGACACGGTCGCTTCCTTAGAATCATTTAACCTTTCTATTTGTACAAACACATGACTATGCCTAATGAAGTGGACACCTCGGGGGCCCCGGGGCCGGTGACTGTTTACTAGGTGTTGGGTCCCTTTGGTCTGAGGATCTGAAGCAATCATCAGTAAGTGTTG
This sequence comes from Hyla sarda, assembly GCF_029499605.1. Taxonomy (NCBI): domain Eukaryota; kingdom Metazoa; phylum Chordata; class Amphibia; order Anura; family Hylidae; genus Hyla; species Hyla sarda. Next base: position 833,206 of record NC_079190.1, read on the forward strand.
TTGGGGGAGCGGGGGCCCCGGACGGTCCCTGATGTCCTCATTACCTCCTGTCCAGCTCGTTAGGATAATTGGATGATGAGAATGTCCCAGCAGATCTGTCATAGGGACGAGGGGACGGTCCGCACCATCACAGACACAATTACTGATCCATCTAACACCGACATAGAGTCACCGGAGAATAACACAGAAAACTACCGCAAAACCTCACACAGGGCGCGAATAACTTCTGTATAATAAAATATCCATATAGAGGTATATACACTGCTCAAAAACATAAACACCACAATGTATATACACTGCTCAAAAACATAAAGGGAACATAAACAACACAATGTATATACACTGCTCAAATATATATAAAGGGAACATAAACAACACAATGTATATACACTGCTCAAAAACATAAAGGGAACACAAACAACACAATGTATATACACTGCTCAAAAACATAAAGGGAACACGCAAACAACACAATGTATATACACTGCTCAAAAACATAAAGGGAACATAAACAACACAATGTATATACACTGCTCAAATATATAAAGGGAACATAAACACCACAATGTATATACACTGCTCAAAAACATAAAGGGAACATAAACAACACAATGTATATACACTGCTCAAAAACATAAACACCACAATGTAATGAATATACACTGCTCAAAACATAAAGGGAACATAAACAACACAATGTATATACACTGCTCAAAACATAAGGAACACAAACAAACACAATGTATATACACTGCTCAAAAACATAAACACCACAATGTATATACACTGCTCAAAAACATAAAGGGAACATAAACAACACAATGTATATACACTGCTCAAATATATATAAAGGGAACATAAACAACACAATGTATATACACTGCTCAAATACTATATAAGGGAACATAAACATTACAATGTATATACACTGCTCAAAAACATAAAGGGAACATAAACACCACAATGTATATACACTGCTCAAAACATAAAGGGAACATAAACATTACAATGTATATACACTGCTCAAAAACATAAAGGGAACATAAACACCACAATGTATATACACTGCTCAAAAACATAAAGGGAACACAAACAACACAATGTATATACACTGCTCAAAAACATAAAGGGAACACAAACAACACAATGTATATACACAGCTCAAAAACATAAAGGGAACATAAACAACACAATGTATATACACTGCTCAAAAACATAAAGGGAACATAAACAACACAATGTATATACACTGCTCAAAAACATAAAGGGAACATAAACAACACAATGTATATACACTGCTCAAAAACATAAAGGGAACACAAACAACACAATGTATATACACTGCTCAAAAAACATAAAGGGAACATAAACAACACAATGTATATACACTGCTCAAAAACATAAAGGGAACATAAACAACACAATGTATATACACTGCTCAAAAACATAAAGGGAACATAAACAACACAATGTATATACACTGCTCAAAAACATAAAGGGAACATAAACAACACAATGTATATACACTGCTCAAAAACATAAAGGGAACATAAACAACACAATGTATATACACTGCTCAAAAACATAAAGGGAACATAAACAACACAATGTATATACACTGCTCAAAAACATAAAGGGAACATAAACAACACAATGTATATACACTGCTCAAAAACATAAACAACACAATGTATATACACTGCTCAAAAACATAAAGGGAACATAAACACACAATGTATATACACTGCTCAAAAACATAAAGGGAACATAAACAACACAATGTATATACACTGCTTAAAAACATAAAGGGAACATAAACAACACAATGTATATACACTGCTCAATAACATAAAGGGAACATAAACAACACAATGTATATACACTGCTCAAAAACATAAAGGGAACGCAAACAATACAATGTATATACACTGCTCAAAAACATAAAGGGAACACAAACAACACAATGCATATACACTGCTCAAAAACATAAAGGGAACATAAACAACACAATGTATATACACTGCTCAAAAACATAAAGGGAACATAAACAACACAATGTATATACACTGCTCAAAAACATAAAGGGAACATAAACACCACAATGTATATACACTGCTCAAAAACATAAAGGGAACATAAACAACACAATGTATATACACTGCTCAAAAACATAAAGGGAACATAAACACCACAATGTATATACACTGCTCAAAAACATAAAGGGAACATAAACACCACAATGTATATACACTGCTCAAAAACATAAAGGGAACGCAAACAATACAATGTATATACACTGCTCAAAAACATAAAGGGAACATAAACAACACAATGTATATACACTGCTCAAAAACATAAAGGGAACATAAACACCACAATGTATATACACTGCTCAAAACCATAAAGGGAACATAAACAACACAATGTATATACACTGCTCAAAAACATAAAGGGAACATAAACAACACAATGTATATATACTGCTCAAAAACATAAAGGGAACATAAACACCACAATGTATATACACTGCTCAATAACATAAAAGGTAACACAAACACCACAATGTATATACACTGCTCAAAAACATAAAGGGAACATAAACAACACAATGTATATACACTGCTCAAAAACATAAAGGGAACATAAACAACACAATGTATATACACTGCTCAAAAACATAAAGGGAACACAAACAACACAATGTATATACACTGCTCAAAAAACATAAAGGGAACATAAACAACACAATGTATATACACTGCTCAAAAACATAAAGGGAACATAAACAACACAATGTATATACACTGCTCAAAAACATAAAGGGAACATAAACAACACAATGTATATACACCGCTCAAAAACATAAAGGGAACATAAACAACACAATGTATATACACTGCTCAAAAACATAAAGGGAACATAAACAACACAATGTATATACACAGCTCAAAAACATAAAGGGAACATAAACACCACGATGTATATACACTGCTCAAAAAACATAAAGGGAACATAAACAACACAATGTATATACACTGCTCAAAAACATAAAGGGAACATAAACAACACAATGTATATACACTGCTCAAAAACATAAAGGGAACATAAACACAATGTATATACACTGCTCAAAAACATAAAGGGAACATAAACAACACAATGTATATACACTGCTCAAAAACAAAGGGAACATAAACAACACAATGTATATACACTGCTCAAAAACATAAAAGGAACACAAACAACACAATGTATATACACTGCTCAAAAACATAAAGGGAACATAAACAACACAATGTATATACACTGCTCAAAAACATAAAGGGAACACAAACAACACAATGTATATACACTGCTCAAAAACATAAAGGGAACATAAACAACAATGTATATACACTGCTCAAATATATAAAGGGAACACAAACAACACAATGTATATACACTGCTCAAAAACATAAAGGGAACACAAACAACACAATGTATATACACTGCTCAAAAACATAAAGGGAACATAAACAACAATGTATATACACTGCTCAAATATATAAAGGGAACACAAACAACACAATGTATATACACTGCTCAAAAACATAAAGGGAACATAAACAACACAATGTATATACACTGCTCAAAAACATAAAGGGAACACAAACAACACAATGTATATACACTGCTCAAAAACATAAAGCAAACATAAACAACACAATGTATATACACTGCTCAAAAACATAAAGGGAACATAAACAACACAATGTATATACACTGCTCAAAAACATAAAGGGAACATAAACAACACAAGGTATATACACTGCTCAAAAACATAAAGGGAACATAAACAACACAATGTATATATACTGCTCAAAAACATAAAGGGAACATAAACAACACAATGTATATACACCGCTCAAAAACATAAAGGGAACACAAACAACACAATGTATATACACTGCTCAAAAACATAAAGGGGACATAAACACCACAATGTATATACACTGCTCAAAAACATAAAGGGAACACAAACAACACAATGTATATACACTGCTCAAAAACATAAAGGGGACATAAACACCACAATGTATATACACTGCTCAAAAACATAAAGGGAACACAAACACCACAATGTATATACACTGCTCAAAAACATAAACAACACAATGTATATACACTGCTCAAAAACATAAAGGGAACATAAACAACACAATGTATATACACTGCTCAAAAACATAAAGGGAACATAAACAACACAATGTATATACACTGCTCAAAAACATAAAGGGAACATAAACACCACAATGTATATACACTGCTCAAAAACATAAAGGGAACATAAACAACACAATGTATATACACTGCTCAAAAACATAAAGGGAACACAAACAACACAATGTATATACACTGCTCAAAAACATAAAGGGAACATAAACAACACAATGTATATACACTGCTCAAAAACATAAAGGGAACACAAACACCACAATGTATATACACTGCTCAAAAACATAAAGGGAACATAACACCACAATGTATATACACTGCTCAAAAACATAAAGGGAACATAAACAACACAATGTATATACACTGCCCAAAAATATAAAGGGAACATAACACCACAATGTATATACACTGCTCAAAAACATAAAGGGAACATAACACCACAATGTATATACACTGCTCAAAAACATAAAGGGAACATAAACACCACAATGTATGTACACTGCTCAAAAACATAAAGGGAACACAAACAACACAATGTATATACACTGCTCAAAAACATAAAGGGAACACAAACACCACAATGTATATACACTGCTCAAAAACATAAAGGGAACATAAACAACACAATGTATATACACTGCTCAAAAACATAAAGGGAACACAAACAACACAATGTATATACACTGCTCAAAAACATAAAGGGAACATAAACAACACAATGTATATACACTGCTCAAAAACATAAAGGGAACATAAACAACAATGTATATACACTGCTCAAAAAACATAAAGGGAACATAAACAACACAATGTATATACACTGCTCAAAAACATAAAGGGAACATAAACAACACAATGTATATACACTGCTCAAAAACATAAAGGGAACACAAACAACACAATGTATATACACTGCTCAAAAACATAAAGGAAACACAAACAACACAATGTATATACACTGCTCAAAAACATAAAGGGAACACAAACACCACAATGTATATACACTGCTCAAAAACAGAAAGGGAACGCAAACAACACAATGTATATACACAGCTCAAAAACATAAAGGGAACACAAACAACACAATGTATATACACTGCTCAAAAACATAAAGGGAACATAAACAACACAATGTATATACACTGCTCAAAAACATAAACAACACAATGTATATACACTGCTCAAAAACATAAAGGGAACATAAACAACACAATGTATATACACTGCTCAAAAACATAAAGGGAACACAAACAACACAATGTATATACACTGCTCAAAAACATAAAGGGAACATAAACAACACAAGGTATATACACTGCTCAAAAACATAAAGGGAACATAAACAACACAATGTATATATACTGCTCAAAAACATAAAGGGAACATAAACAACACAATGTATATACACCGCTCAAAAACATAAAGGGGACATAAACACCACAATGTATATACACCGCTCAAAAACATAAAGGGAACACAAACAACACAATGTATATACACTGCTCAAAAACATAAAGGGAACACAAACAACACAATGTATATACACTGCTCAAAAACATAAAGGGAACATAAACAACACAATGTATATACACTGCTCAAAAACATAAAGGGAACATAAACAACACAATGTATATACACTGCTCAAAAACATAAACAACACAATGTATATACACTGCTCAAAAACATAAAGGGAACATAAACAACACAATGTATATACACTGCTCAAAAACATAAAGGGAACATAAACAACACAATGTATATACACTGCTCAAAAACATAAAGGGAACATAAACAACACAATGTATATACACTGCTCAAAAACATAAAGGGAACATAAACAACACAATGTATATACACTGCTCAAAAACATAAACAACACAATGTATATACACTGCTCAAAAACATAAAGGGAACATAAACAACACAATGTATATACACTGCTCAAAAACATAAACAACACAATGTATATACACTGCTCAAAAACATAAAGGGAACATAAACAACACAATGTATATACACTGCTCAAAAACATAAAGGGAACACAAACAACACAATGTATATACACTGCTCAAAAACATAAAGGGAACATAAACAACACAAGGTATATACACTGCTCAAAAACATAAAGGGAACATAAACAACACAATGTATATATACTGCTCAAAAACATAAAGGGAACATAAACAACACAATGTATATACACCGCTCAAAAACATAAAGGGGACATAAACACCACAATGTATATACACCGCTCAAAAACATAAAGGGAACACAAACAACACAATGTATATACACTGCTCAAAAACATAAAGGGAACACAAACAACACAATGTATATACACTGCTCAAAAACATAAAGGGAACATAAACAACACAATGTATATACACTGCTCAAAAACATAAAGGGAACATAAACAACACAATGTATATACACTGCTCAAAAACATAAAGGGAACACAAACAACACAATGTATATACACTGCTCAAAAACATAAAGGGAACATAACCAACACAATGTATATACACTGCTCAAAAACATAAAGGGAACATAAACAACACAATGTATATACACTGCTCAATAACATAAAGGGAACATAAACACCACAATGTGTATACACTGCTCAAAAACATAAAGGGAACATAAACAACACAATGTATATACACTGCTCAAAAACATAAAGGGAACATAAACAACACAATGTATATACACTGCTCAAAAACATAAAGGGAACATAAACACAATGTATATACACTGCTCAAAAACATAAAGGGAACATAAACAACACAATGTATATACACTGCTCAAAAACATAAAGGGAACATAAACAACACAATGTATATACACAGCTCAAAACATAAAGGGAACACAAACAACACAATGTATATACACTGCTCAAAAACATAAAGGGAACATAAACACAATGTATATACACTGCTCAAAAACATAAAGGGAACATAACACCACAATGTATATACACCGCTCAAAAACATAAAGGGAACACAAACACCACAATGTATATACACTGCTCAAAAACATAAAGGGAACATAAACAACACAATGTATATACACTGCTCAAAAACATAAAGGGAACACAAACAACACAATGTATATACACTGCTCAAAAACATAAAGGGAACACAAACACCACAATGTATATACACTGCTCAAAAACATAAAGGGAACACAAACACCACAATGTATATACACTGCTCAATAACATAAAGGGAACATAAACAACACAATGTATATACACTGCTCAAAAACATAAAGGGAACATAAACAACACAATGTATATACACTGCTCAAAAACATAAAGGGAACATAAACAACACAATGTATATACACTGCTCAAAAAACATAAAGGGAACATAAACAACACAATGTATATACACTGCTCAAAAACATAAAGGGAACATAAACAACACAATGTATATACACTGCTCAAAACCATAAAGGGAACATAAACACCACAGTGTATATACACTGCTCAAAAACATAAAGGGAACATAACACCACAATGTATATACACTGCTCAAAAACATAAAGGGAACATAAACACCACAATGTATATACACTGCTCAAAACCATAAAGGGAACATAAACAACACAATGTATATACACTGCTCAAAAACATAAAGGGAACATAAACAACACAATGTATATACACTGCTCAAAAACATAAAGGGAACACAAACACCACAATGTATATACACTGCTCAAAAACAGAAAGGGAACGCAAACAACACAATGTATATACACTGCTCAAAAACAAAGGGAACATAAACAACACAATGTATATACACTGCTCAAATATATATAAAGGGAACATAAACAACACAATGTATATACACCGCTCAAAAACATAAAGGGAACATAAACAACACAATGTATATACACCGCTCAAAAACATAAAGGGAACACAAACAACACAATGTATATACACTGCTCAAAAACATAAAGGGAACATAAACACCACAATGTATATACACTGCTCAAAAAACATAAAGGGAACATAAACACCACAATGTATATACACTGCTCAAAAACAGAAAGAGAACATAAACAACACAATGTATATACACTGCTCAAATATATATAAAGGGAACATAAACAACACAATGTATATACACTGCTCAAAAACATAAAGGGAACACAAACAACACAATGTATATACACTGCTCAAAAACATAAAGGGAACACAAACAACACAATGTATATACACTGCTCAAAAACATAAAGGGAACACAAACAACACAATGTATATACACTGCTCAAAAACATAAAGGGAACACAAACAACACAATGTAACTCCAAGTCACTGACACTTGTGTGAAATCCCACTGTCCACACAGAAAGAACACTGATTGACAATCAATTTCACATGGAACAGACAACACGTGGAAATTATAGGCACTTAGCAAGACACCCCCAATAAAGGAGTGGCTCTGCGGGTGGTGACCACAGACCACTTCTCATTTCCTATGCTTCATGGCTGTTGTTTTGGCCACTTTTGAATGCTGGCGGTGCTTTCACTCTAGTGGTATCTACAACCCACACAAGTGTCTCAGGTAGTGCAGCTCATCCAGAATGGCACATCAATGCGAGCTGTGGCAAGAAGGGTTGCTGTGTCTGTCAGCGTAGTGTCCAGAGCATGGAGGCGCTACCAGGAGACAGGCCAGTACATCAGGAGACGTGGAGGAGGCCGTAGGAGGGCAACAACCCAGCAGCAGGACCGCTACCTCCGCCTTTGTTCATGGAGGAGCAGGAGGAGCACTGCCAGAGCCCTGCAAAATGACCTCCAGCAGGACACAAATGTGCATGTGTCCACTCAAACGGTCAGAAACAGACTCCATGAGGGTGTTATGAGGGCCCGATGTCCACAGGTGGGGGTTGTGCTTATAGCCCAACACCGTGCAGGACGTTTGGCATTTGCCAGAGAACACCAAGATTGGCAAATTCACCACTGGTGCCCTGTGCTCTTCACAGATGAAAGAAGGTTCACACTTAGCATGTGACAGATGTGACAGAGTCTGGAGATGCCATGGAGAACGTTCTGCTGCCTACAACATCCTCCAGCATGACCGGTTTGGCGGTGGGTCAGTAATGGTATGGGGTGGCATTTCTTTGGGGGGCCGCACAGCCCTCCATGTTCTTGCCAGAGGTAGCCTGACTGCCATTAGGTACAGAGATGAGACCCTCAGACCCCTTGTGAGACCATATGCTGGTGCGGTTGGGTTCCTCCTAATACAAGACAATGCTAGACCTCATGTGTCTGGAGTGTGTCAGCAGTTCCTACAAGAGGAAGGCATTGATGCTATGGACTGGCCGCCCGTTCCCCTGAATCCGATTGAGCACATCTGGGACGTCTCGCTCCATCCACCACAGACTGTCCAGGAGTTGGCGGATGCTTTAGTCCAGGTCTGGGAGGACATCTCTCAGGAGACCATCCTCCACCTCATCAGGAGCATGCCCAGGCGTTGTAGGGAGGTCATACGGGCACGTGGAGGCCACATACACTACTGAGCCTCATTGGGACTTGTATTAAGGACATTACATAAAGTTGGATCGGCCTTTAGTGGGGTTTTCCCCCCTGATTTTGAATTTTACTCCATATCCAGACCTCCAGGGGTTGATACATTTGATTTCCACAACAGAGAAAAGAAAAAAGAAAAGAAAAGAAAGGAAAGAAAAAGAAAAGAAAAAGAAGGGCTCAACCCATTCACAAAGCTGTGACATACGGGTGCTACACAGTTATTAAAAAGCCAAACTTAGAAAGAATAAAGAAACACTGAAACAAAACAGCACAGCAGACATAATAGTAAACAAGGCTTTATTAGAACAAAACGCATTCTGTAAACAAGACATTTCATTACACTCATAGAAGGAAAGTCTAAAAACAATAAAAATCCGCTCACTGAGAGCCTAAGCACAACCCTAGGGAGGGGCCATGAACCCCTATATAATGGCTCCCCTCCTCTAAGAATTTATTGGGTAGTCATGTTCCATGCAGGAATATACATTATATGTCCTAGAAATAGTGCATGTACTATAGGAGCGAGACAACGGGAACACAATAAGGAGAAGTCCCAACAACATACATCACGGCTCCTGATCCCCACTATACAACAACGCAGAGGCGGACTGACAACACTCAGGGCCCCCGGACCAAAAAAGTGCCCCCTGCGATGCTCTGCTGCCGGTCACAGTTCTGCCCCTATTCTACCCAAATCCCTCCACCAGCCCTACACACAAAATAAATGAAAGGTTATATTTAAGAAGTAAATATAGACCACCACACAATAACTGGATAATACCGCCATACTGTACTGAATAAAACCACTATACACAGACCAGTATACTATACAAGATCTGTATACAATATAAGTGATTATATACAGGACCATATGGCAGTAGATATCAGTTGTACACAGGATCTGTATACCATATAAGTGATTATATGCAGGACCATATGACGGTAGATATCAGCTGTACACAGGATCTGTATACCATATAAGTGATTATATACAGGACCATAAGGCGGTAGATACCAGCTGTACACATGATCTGTATACCATATAATTGATTATATACAGGACCATATGGCAGTAGATATCAGCTGTACACAGGATCTGTATACCATATAAGTGATTATATACAGGACCATATGGCGGTAGATACCAGCTGTACACAGGATCTGTATACCATATAAGTGATTATATACAGGACCATATGACGGTAGATATCAGCTGTACACAGGATCTGTATACCATATAAGTGATTATATATTATATACAGGACCATATGGCAGTAGATATCAGCTGTACACAGGATCTGTATACAATATAAGTGATTATATACAGGACCATAAGGCGGTAGATACCAGCTGTACACAGGATCTATATGCAATATAAGTGATTACAGTTACATAAAGGGACTCACAATTACGTCTTTTCTGATCAGCGGCGTCCTCTTTACTTTTCTTCTCCGTCCAGATCAGACCGCCATGTGGATCTCTTAACATCTGCAGGACAAACATGTTTGAAATGTTTCCAGTGCTCTCCCCTTCTCTACACAATCTTCACATCTATAGGCCCACAAACTGTAATAATGCTCTCATTGGTGTCCTGCAGAGTAAAAGGGTAAGTAGGTAGCCATGTAAATAGTTAACTAGGTAGGTAGATCAGGAAGCCAGATTTTTAGGTAGGTGACTAGCCAGGTAGGGAGGTAGGTTGCTAGCTAAGTAGTTAGGCAGCCATGTGTGAAGGCCAAGTATGTACATAGTTAGGTAGCCAGATATGTAGGTGGGTAGAAAGATATGTAGGTAGGTAGTTAGGCAGCCAGGTATGTAGGTAAGTAGATAGGCATCCAGGTTAAATGTTAGGTAGACCGGGAGTTAGTCTAGTAGGTAGCAAGCACCCCCTCCACTCCCTCCACCCAGGATCCCCCCACAGTAGGTGCAGGCAGCAGGGTCCCCCCCCCCCCCAGTAGTAGTAGGCGTAGGCATCAGATTTCCCCCCACAGTAGGCCTAGGCATCACTGCCACCGCCATCAGGTCATAGTAATTTATAGAGGAGGATTACACCGCCATCAGGTCATAGTAATATATACAGGAGCATTACACCGCCATCAGGTCATAGTAATATATACAGGAGCATTACACCGCCATCAGGTCAGAGTAATATATACAGGAGCATTACACCGCCATCAGATCATAGTAATATATACAGGAGCAGTACACCGCCATCAGGTCATAGTAATATATACAGGAGCATTACACCGCCATCAGGTCATAGTAATATATACAGGAGGATTACACCGCCATCAGGTCATAGTAATATATACAGAAGGATTACACCGCCATCAGGTCATAGTAATATATAGAGGAGGATTACACCGCCATCAGGTCATAGTAATATATACAGGAGCATTACACCGCCATCAGGTCATAGTAATATATAGAGGAGAATTACACCGCCATCAGGTCATAGTAATATATACAGGAGCATTACACCGCCATCAGGTCATAGTAATATATACAGGATCATTACACCGCCATCAGGTCATAGTAATATATACAGGAGGATTACACCGCCATCAGGTCATAGTAATATATATAGAGGAGCATTACACCGCCATCAGGTCATAGTAATGTATACAGGAGCATTACACCGCCATCAGGTCATAGTAATATATACAGGAGCATTACACCGCCATCAGGTCATAGTAATATATAGAGGAGGATTACACCGCCATCAGGTCATAGTAATATATACAGGAGCATTACACCGCCATCAGGTCATAGTAATATATAGAGGAGGATTACACCGCCATCAGGTCATAGTAATATATACAGGAGCATTACACCGCCATCAGGTCATAGTAATATATAGAGCAGGATTACACCGCCATCAGGTCATAGTAATATATAGAGGAGGATTACACCGCCATCAGGTCATAGTAATATATACAGGAGCATTACACCGCCATCAGATCATAGTAATATATACAGGAGCATTACACCGCCATCAGGTCATAGTAATATATAGAGGAGGATTACACCGCCATCAGGTCATAGTAATATATAGAGGAGGATTACACCGCCATCATGTCATAGTAATATATAGAGGAGCATTACACCGCCATCAGGTCATAGTAATATATACAGGAGCATTACACCGCCATCAGGTCATAGTAATATATACAGGAGCATTACACTGCCATCAGGTCATAGTAATATATAGAGGAGCATTACACCGCCATCAGGTCATAGTAATATATAGAGGAGCATTACACCGCCATCAGGTCATAGTAATATATACAGGAGGATTACACCGCCATCAGGTCATAGTAATATATAGAGGAGGATTACACCGCCATCATGTCATAGTAATATATAGAGGAGCATTACACCACCATCAGGTCATAGTAATATATACAGGAGCATTACACCGCCATCAGATCATAGTAATATATACAGGAGGATTACACCACCATCAGGTCATAGTAATATATAGAGGAGGATTACACCGCCATCAGGTCATAGTAATATATACAGGAGGATTACACCGCCATCAGGTCATAGTAATATATACAGGAGCATTACACCGCCATCAGGTCATAGTAATATATAGAGGAGGATTACACCGCCATCAGGTCATAGTAATATATACAGGAGCATTACACCGCCATCAGGTCATAGTAATATATACAGGAGGATTACACCGCCATCAGATCATAGTAATATATACAGGAGCATTACACCGCCATCAGGTCATAGTAATATATACAGGAGGATTACACCGCCATCAGGTCATAGTAATATATACAGGAGGATTACACCACCATCAGGTCATAGTAATATATACAGGAGGATTACACCGCCATCAGGTCATAGTAATATATAGAGGAGGATTACACCGCCATCAGGTCATAGTAATATATAGAGGAGGATTACACCGCCATCAGGTCATAGTAATATATACAGGAGGATTACACCGCCATCAGATCATAGTAATATATACAGGAGCATTACACCGCCATCAGATCATAGTAATATATAGAGGAGCATTACACCGCCATCAGGTCATAGTAATATATACAGGAGGATTACACCGCCATCAGGTCATAGTAATATATACAGGAGGATTACACCGCCATCAGATCATAGTAATATGTAGAGGAGGATTACACCGCCATCAGATCATAGTAATATGTAGAGGAGGATTACACCGCCATCAGGTCATAGTAATATATACAGGAGGATTACACCGCCATCAGGTCATAGTAATATATAGAGGAGGATTACACCGCCATCAGGTCATAGTAATATATACAGGAGGATTACACCGCCATCAGATCATAGTAATATATACAGGAGCATTACACCGCCATCAGATCATAGTAATATATAGAGGAGGATTACACCGCCATCAGGTCATAGTAATATATACAGGAGCATTACACCGCCATCAGATCATAGTAATATATACAGGAGGATTACACCGCCATCAGGTCATAGTAATATATAGAGGAGGATTACACCGCCATCATGTCATAGTAATATATAGAGGAGCATTACACCGCCATCAGGTCATAGTAATATATACAGGAGCATTACACCGCCATCAGATCATAGTAATATGTAGAGGAGGATTACACCGCCATCAGATCATAGTAATATGTAGAGGAGGATTACACCGCCATCAGGTCATAGTAATATATAGAGGAGGATTACACCGCCATCAGGTCATAGTAATATATACAGGAGCATTACACCGCCATCAGGTCATAGTAATATATACAGGAGCATTACACCGCCATCAGATCATAGTAATATATACAGGAGGATTACACCGCCATCAGATCATAGTAATATATAGAGGAGCATTACACCGCCATCAGGTCATAGTAATATATACAGGAGCATTACACCGCCATTAGGTCATAGTAATATATACAGGAGGATTACACCGCCATCAGGTCATAGTAATATATACAGGAGGATTACACCGCCATCAGGTCATAGTAATATATACAGGAGCATTACACCGCCATCAGGTCATAGTAATATATACAGGAGGATTACACCGCCATCAGATCATAGTAATATATACAGGAGGATTACACCGCCATCAGGTCATAGTAATATATACAGGAGGATTACACCGCCATCAGGTCATAGTAATATATACAGGAGCATTACACCGCCATCAGGTCATAGTAATATATAGAGGAGCATTACACCGCCATCAGGTCATAGTAATATATAGAGGAGGATTACACCGCCATCAGGTCATAGTAATATATACAGGAGCATTACACCGCCATCAGGTCATAGTAATATATACAGGAGGATTACACCGCCATCAGGTCATAGTAATATATACAGGAGCATTACACTGCCATCAGGTCATAGTAATATATAGAGGAGGATTACACCGCCATCAGATCATAGTAATATATAGAGGAGCATTACACCGCCATCAGGTCATAGTAATATATACAGGAGCATTACACCGCCATCAGGTCATAGTAATATATACAGGAGGATTACACCGCCATCAGGTCATAGTAATATATAGAGGAGCATTACACCGCCATCAGGTCATAGTAATATATAGAGGAGGATTACACCGCCATCAGGTCATAGTAATATATACAGGAGCATTACACCGCCATCAGGTCATATTAATATATATACAGGAGCATTACACCGCCATCAGGTCATAGTAATATATAGAGGAGGATTACACCGCCATCAGGTCATAGTAATATATACAGGAGCATTACACCGCCATCAGGTCATAGTAATATATACAGGAGGATTACATCGCCATCAGATCATAGTAATATATAGAGGAGGATTACACCGCCATCAGGTCATAGTAATATATACAGGAGCATTACACCGCCATCAGGTCATATTAATATATATACAGGAGCATTACACTGCCATCAGGTCATAGTAATATATACAGGAGGATTACACCGCCATCAGGTCATAGTAATATATAGAGGAGGATTACACCGCCATCAGGTCATAGTAATATATACAGGAGGATTACACCGCCATCAGGTCATAGTAATATGTAGAGGAGGATTACACCGCCATCAGGTCATAGTAATATATAGAGGAGCATTACACCGCCATCAGGTCATAGTAATATATAGAGGAGGATTACACCGCCATCAGGTCATAGTAATATATAGAGGAGGATTACACCGCCATCAGATCATAGTAATATATAGAGGAGGATTACACCGCCATCAGATCATAGTAATATATAGAGGAGGATTACACCGCCATCAGATCATAGTAATATATACAGGAGGATTACACCGCCATCAGGTCATAGTAATATATAGAGGAGGATTACACCGCCATCAGGTCATAGTAATATATACAGGAGGATTACACCGCCATCAGGTCATAGTAATATATAGAGGAGGATTACACCGCCATCAGGTCATAGTAATATATACAGGAGCATTACACCGCCATCAGATCATAGTAATATATACAGGAGGATTACACCGCCATCAGGTCATAGTAATATATAGAGGAGGATTACACCGCCATCAGGTCATAGTAATATATACAGGAGCATTACACCGCCATCAGATCATAGTAATATATACAGGAGGATTACACCGCCATCAGGTCATAGTAATATATACAGGAGGATTACACCGCCATCAGGTCATAGTAATATATAGAGGAGGATTACACCGCCATCAGGTCATAGTAATATATACAGGAGCATTACACCGCCATCAGATCATAGTAATATATACAGGAGCATTACACCGCCATCAGGTCATAGTAATATATACAGGAGCATTACACCGCCATCAGGTCATAGTAATATATACAGGAGGATTACACCGCCATCAGGTCATAGTAATATATACAGGAGCATTACACCGCCATCAGATCATAGTAATATATACAGGAGGATTACACCGCCATCAGGTCATAGTAATATATACAGGAGCATTACACCGCCATCAGATCATAGTAATATATACAGGAGGATTACACCGCCATCAGGTCATAGTAATATATAGAGGAGCATTACACCGCCATCAGGTCATAGTAATATATACAGGAGGATTACACCGCCATCAGATCATAGTAATATATAGAGGAGGATTACACCGCCATCAGGTCATAGTAATATATACAGGAGCATTACACCGCCATCAGATCATAGTAATATATACAGGAGGATTACACCGCCATCAGGTCATAGTAATATATACAGGAGGATTACACCGCCATCAGGTCATAGTAATATATACAGGAGGATTACACCGCCATCAGGTCATAGTAATATATAGAGGAGGATTACACCGCCATCAGATCATAGTAATATATAGAGGAGGATTACACCGCCATCAGGTCATAGTAATATATACAGGAGGATTACACCGCCATCAGGTCATAGTAATATATACAGGAGCATTACACCGCCATCATGTCATAGTAATATATAGAGGAGGATTACACCGCCATCAGGTCATAGTAATATATACAGGAGGATTACACCGCCATCAGGTCATAGTAATATATACAGGAGCATTACACCGCCATCAGGTCATAGTAATATATACAGGAGGATTACACCGCCATCAGGTCATAGTAATATATACAGGAGCATTACACCGCCATCAGATCATAGTAATATATACAGGAGGATTACACCGCCATCAGGTCATAGTAATATATACAGGAGCATTACACCGCCATCAGATCATAGTAATATATACAGGAGGATTACACCGCCATCAGATCATAGTAATATATACAGGAGGATTACACCGCCATCAGGTCATAGTAATATATAGAGGAGCATTACACCGCCATCAGATCATAGTAATATATAGAGGAGGATTACACCGCCATCAGATCATAGTAATATATACAGGAGCATTACACCGCCATCAGATCATAGTAATATATACAGGAGGATTACACCGCCATCAGGTCATAGTAATATATAGAGGAGGATTACACCGCCATCAGGTCATAGTAATATATAGAGGAGGATTTAAACTAGGTGAGTGGGGGGAGGATAATAAAGCAAAGAAAGCAGACAGTGGGATGGATAGGTTAGAGAGGGGTCAGGACATAATGGTGGGTGGAGACGAGTCCTGTGGGGGGAGGGTAAGAGCAGCGGATAAGGAGATCCATGGGTTACAAACCAGCCATAAAAGTAAATGTAGCCCAAAAAATTGTAATTCCAATAACTCAAAAAATCCCATTAGCCCTAATAAGTTAAATAGTATAATTAGCCCTTATAACTCAAATAATAACATTAACCCCAATAACTCCGAAAATCCCATTAGTAAGACCATATGTGTAAAACTTTATGGAAATGTAAAGTGTATGTTCACAAATGCCAGAAGACGAGCAAATAAAATGGGGGAGCTAGAGGCCTTTATACTGGAGGAACATATTGATATAGTTGGGGTCACTGAGACATGGCTGGTGATATAGTTGGGGTCACTGAGACATGGCTGGTGATATAGTTGTGGTCACTGAGACATGGCTGGTGATATAGTTGGGGTCACTGAGACATGGCTGGTGATATAGTTGGGGTCACTGAGACATGGCTGGTGATATAGTTGGGGTCACTGAGACATGGCTGGTGATATAGTTGGGGTCACTGAGACATGGCTGGTGATATAGTTGGGGTCACTGAGACATGGCTGGGGATATAGTTGGGGTCACTGAGACATGGCTGGTGATATAGTTGGGGTCACTGAGACATGGCTGGTGATATAGTTGGGGTCACTGAGACATGGCTGGTGATATAGTTGGGGTCACTGAGACATGGCTGGGGATATAGTTGGGATCACTGAGACATGGCTGGGGATATAGTTGGGGTCACTGGGACATGGCTGGTGATATAGTTGGGGTCACTGAGACATGGCTGGGGATATAGTTGGGGTCACTGAGACATGGCTGGTGATATAGTTGAGGTCACTGAGATATGACTGGGGATATAGTTGGGGTCACTGAGACATGGCTGGTGATATAGTTGGGGTCACTGAGACATGGCTAGTGATATAGTTGGGGTCACTGAGACATGGCTGGTGATATAGTTGGGGTCACTGAGACATGGCTGGTGATATAGTTGGGGTCACTGAGACATGGCTGGGGATATAGTTGGGGTCACTGAGACATGGCTGGTGATATAGTTGGGGTCACTGAGACATGGCTGGTGATATAGTTGGGGTCACTGAGACATGGCTGGTGATATAGTTGGGGTCACTGAGACATGGCTGGGGATATAGTTGGGATCACTGAGACATGGCTGGGGATATAGTTGGGGTCACTGGGACATGGCTGTTGATATAGTTGGGGTCACTGAGACATGGCTGGGG
This sequence comes from Hyla sarda, assembly GCF_029499605.1. Classification (NCBI taxonomy): domain Eukaryota; kingdom Metazoa; phylum Chordata; class Amphibia; order Anura; family Hylidae; genus Hyla; species Hyla sarda. The sequence continues at coordinate 852,310 of NC_079190.1, forward strand.
ATATAGTTGGGGTCACTGAGACATGGCTGGTGATATAGTTGAGGTCACTGAGACATGACTGGGGATATAGTTGGGGTCACTGAGACATGGCTGGTGATATAGTTGGGGTCACTGAGACATGGCTGGGGATATAGTTGGGGTCACTGAGACATGGCTGGTGATATAGTTGGGGTCACTGAGACATGGCTGGTGATATAGTTGGGGTCACTGAGACATGGCTGGTGATATAGTTGGGGTCACTGAGACATGGCTGGGGATATAGTTGGGGTCACTGAGACATGGCTGGTGATATAGTTGGGGTCACTGAGACATGGCTGGTGATATAGTTGGGGTCACTGAGACATGGCTGGTGATATAGTTGGGTTCACTGAGACATGGCTGGTGATATAGTTGGGTTCACTGAGACATGGCTGGTGATATAGTTGGGGTCACTGAGACATGGCTGGTGATATAGTTGGGGTCACTGAGACATGGCTGGTGATATAGTTGGGGTCACTGAGACATGGCTGGTGATATAGTTGGGGTCACTGAGACATGGCTGGTGATGTAGTTGGGGTCACTGGGACATGGCTGGGGATATAGTTGGGGTCACTGAGACATGGCTGGTGATATAGTTGGGGTCACTGAGACATGGCTGGTGATATAGTTGGGGTCACTGAGACATGGCTGGTGATATAGTTGGGGTCACTGAGACATGGCTGGGGATATAGTTGGGGTCACTGAGACATGGCTGGTGATATAGTTGGGGTCACTGAGACATGGCTGGGGATATAGTTGGGGTCACTGAGACATGGCTGGTGATATAGTTGGGGTCACTGAGACATGGCTGGTGATATAGTTGGGGTCACTGAGACATGGCTGGTGATATAGTTGGGGTCACTGAGACATGGCTGGTGATATAGTTGGGGTCACTGAGACATGGCTGGTGATATAGTTGGGGTCACTGAGACATGGCTGGTGATATAGTTGGGGTCACTGAGACATGGCTGGTGATATAGTTGGGGTCACTGAGACATGGCTGGTGATATAGTTGGGGTCACTGAGACATGGCTGGGGATATAGTTGGGGTCACTGAGACATGGCTGGTGATATAGTTGGGGTCACTGAGACATGGCTGGGGATATAGTTGGGGTCACTGAGACATGGCTGGTGATATAGTTGGGGTCACTGAGACATGGCTGGTGATATAGTTGGGGTCACTGAGACATGGCTGGTGATATAGTTGGGGTCACTGAGACATGGCTGGTGATATAGTTGGGGTCACTGAGACATGGCTGGGGATATAGTTGGGGTCACTGAGACCTGGCTGGTGATATAGTTGGGGTCACTGAGACATGGCTGGGGATATAGTTGTGGTCACTGAGACATGGCTGGTGATATAGTTGGGGTCACTGAGACATGGCTGGTGATATAGTTGGGGTCACTGAGACATGGCTGGTGATATAGTTGGGGTCACTGAGACATGGCTGGTGATATAGTTGGGGTCACTGAGACATGGCTGGTGATATAGTTGGGGTCACTGAGACATGGCTGGTGATATAGTTGGGGTCACTGAGACATGGCTGGTGATATAGTTGGGGTCACTGAGACATTGCTGGTGATATAGTTGGGGTCACTGAGACATGGCTGGTGATATAGTTGGGGTCACTGAGACATGGCTGGTGATATAGTTGGGGTCACTGAGACATGGCTGGTGATATAGTTGGGGTCACTGAGACATGGCTGGTGATATAGTTGGGGTCACTGAGACATGGCTGGTGATATAGTTGGGGTCACTGAGACATGGCTGGTGATATAGTTGGGGTCACTGAGACATGGCTGGTGATATAGTTGGGGTCACTGAGACATTGCTGGTGATATAGTTAGGGTCACTGAGACATGGCTGGTGATATAGTTGGGGTCACTGAGACATGGCTGGTGATATAGTTGGGGTCACTGAGACATGGCTGGACTCCTCACATGACTGGGCTGTTAATCTGCAGGGGTTTACATTGTTCCCCAAGGATAGAATGAACAGAAAAGGTGGTGGAGTCTGTCTGTATGTAAGAAGTGGTATGAAAGTCAGTGTGAACGATGCCATAGTGTGTGATGATTCTGAGGAGGTGGAATCATTGTGGGTAGAATTACAAAAGGAGGGAAATACTGAAAAAATAATATTTGGTGTAATCTACAGACCCCCTAATATCACTGAAGAGATAGAAGGTCGGCTGTATAAACAAATAGAGAGGCCGCCCGGGCAGGTACAGTGGTAATAATGGGAGATTTTAACTATCCAGATATAGATTGGGGTCCGGGGTTGGCTAAAACTACAAAGGGGCGACAATTCCTAAATTTATTGCAGGATAATTTTATGGGCCAGTTTGTGGAGGACCCAACAAGAAGTGATGCCTTGTGGGATCTGATCATTTCCAACAACGCAGAGCTGGTTGGTAATGTAACTGTGCGGGAAAACCTTGGGAATAGCGACCACAATATAGTTACTTTTCACTTAAAATGTAGAAAACAAAGACAGGCGGGGAAGGCAAAAACATATAACTTTAAAAAGGCAAATTTCCCTGGGCTGAGATCTGCACTACAGGACATAGACTGGGGGAGGGGTTCTCAAATACTGATACAGAAGGTAAATGGGACATCTTTATATCAACTCTAAATAACTATACAGCTAAATATATACCAAAGGGGAACAAATATAAACCATTAAAACTAAATCCTACATGGCTGACAAATGATGTTAAAAGAGCAATAAACAACAAAAAAATATCCTTCAAAAAATTCAAATCTGATGGGTCAGCGATAACATTTAAACAGTACAAAGAGCTTAATAAAATCTGTAAAAATGTAATAAAAACAGCAAAAATTCTAAACGAGAGACAGGTGGCCAAAGAAAGCAAAACTAATCCTAAATATTTTTTTAGATATATAAATACAAAAAAACCAAGGACAGAGCATGTAGGACCCCTTAATAATGATAATGGGGAGGTTGTCACAGGCGATCAAGAGAAAGCGGAGCTACTGAATGGGTTCTTTAGTTCTGTATATACTAGGGAAGAAGGAGGAGCTGACATTGGCCAGGTCAGTGCTGGTAACACATCATGTACAGGTCAGTGCTGGTAACACATCATGTACAGGTCAGTGCTGGTAACACATCATGTACAGGTCAGTGCTGGTAACACATCATGTACAGGTCAGTGCTGGTAACACATCATGTACAGGTCAGTGCTGGTAACACATCATGTACAGGTCAGTGCTGGTAACACATCATGTACAGGTCAGTGCTAGTAACACATCATGTACAGGTCAGTGCTGGTAACACATCATGTACAGGCCAGTGCTGGTAACACATCATGTACAGGTCAGTGCTGGTAACACATCATGTACAGGTCAGTGCTAGTAACACATCATGTACAGGTCAGTGCTGGTAACACATCATGTACAGGTCAGTGCTGGTAACACATCATGTACAGGTCAGTGCTGGTAACACATCATGTACAGGTCAGTGCTGGTAACACATCATGTTCAGGTCAGTGCTGGTAACACATCATATAATGTACTGAACTGGCTTAATGTAGAGATGGTACAAGGTAAGTTAAGTGATATAAATGTAAGCAAATCCCCAGGACCGGATGGACTACACCCAAGAGTTCTTAGAGAGGTAAGTTCAGTAATATCTGTACCCCTGTTCATGATATTTAGAGATTCTCTGGTGTCTGGTATTGTGCCAAGGGACTGGCGCAAGGCGAATGTGGTGCCAATCTTCAAGAAGGGCTCTAGGTCTTCGCCAGGCAATTATAGACCGGTAAGTCTAACATGCATTGTGGGTAAATTGCTTGAAGGATTTATAAGGGATTATATACAGGAATACATAGGGGATAATAGTATTATAAGTGATAGCCAGCATGGGTTTACTAAGGATAGAAGTTGTCAAACCAATCTAATTTGCTTTTATGAAGAGGTGAGTAGAAGCCTTGACAGAGGATTGGCTGTGGATATAGAGGGGGTGGCTGTATATAGAGGGGGGCTGTGTATATAGAGGGGGTGCTGTGTATATAGAGGGGGGCTGTGGATATAGAGGGGGCTGTGTATATAGAGGGGGCTGTGTATATAGAGGGGGGCTGTGTATATAGAGGGGGGCTGTGTATATAGAGGGGGGCTGTGTATATAGAGGGGGCTGTGTATATAGAGGGGGGGCTGTGTATATATAGGGGGCTGTGTATATAGAGGGGGGGCTGTGTATATAGAGGGGGGGCTGTGTATATAGAGGAGGGCTGTGTATATATAGAGGGGGCTGTGTATATAAAGGGGGGCTGTGTATATAGAGGGGGCTGTGTATATAGAGGGGGGGCTGTGTATATAGAGGGGGGCTGTGTATATAGAGGGGGGCTGTGTATATATAGAGGGGGGCTGTGTATATAGAGGGGGGGCTGTGTATATAGAGGGGGCTGTGTATATAGAGGGGGGCTGTGGATATAGAGGGGGGGCTGTGTATATAGAGGGGGGCTGTGTATATAGAGGGGGGGCTGTGTATATATAGAGGGGGGCTGTGTATATAGAGGGGGGGCTGTGTATATATAGAGGGGGGCTGTGTATATAGAGGGGGGCTGTGTATATAGAGGATGTGTATATATAGAGGGGGGCTGTGTATATAGAGGGGGGCTGTGTTTATAGAGGGGGGCTGTGTATATAGAGGGGGGGCTGTGTATATAGAGGGGGCTGTGTATATAGAGGGGGCTGTGTATATAGAGGGGGGCTGTGTATATAGAGGGGGGCTGTGTATATAGAGGAATGGCTGTGTATATAGAGGAATGGCAGTGTATATAGAGGGAGGCTGTGTATATAGAGGGGGGGCTGTGTATATAGAGGGGGCTGTGTATATAGAGGGTGTGTATATAGAGGGGGGCTGTGTATATAGAGGGGGGCTGTGTTTATAGAGGGGGGCTGTGTATATAGAGGGGGGGCTGTGTATATAGAGGGGGCTGTGTATATAGAGGGGGCTGTGTATATAGAGGGGGGCTGTGTATATAGAGGGGGGCTGTGTATATAGAGGAATGGCAGTGTATATAGAGGGTCGCTGTGTATATAGAGGGGGGGCTGTGTATATAGAGGAGGGCTGTGTATATAGAGGATGTGTATATAGAGGGGGGCTGTGTATATAGAGGGGGGCTGTGTATATAGAGGGGGGCTGTGTATATAGAGGATGTGTATATAGAGAGGGGCTGTGTATATAGAGGGGGGCTGTGTTTATAGAGGGGGGGCTGTGTATATAGAGGGGGGCTGTGTATATAGAGGGGGCTGTGTATATAGAGGGGGCTGTGTATATAGAGGAATGGCTGTGTATATAGAGGGGGGCTGTGTATATAGAGGGGGGCTGTGTATATAGAGGGGGGTCTGTGTATATAGAGGGGGGCTGTGTATATAGAGGGGGGCTGTGTATATAGAGAGGGGCTGTGTATACTAATAACCTGCAGCATCGTATGTCTTAGGGGGGATTAAACTGGTAGAGAAGGATCTGGGGGACTTGTAGATCACAGACTACAGAATAGCACAATGTCAGGCTGCTGCTTCCAAAGCCGGCAGGATATTGTCATGTATAAAAAGAGGCCTGGACTCAAGGGACAGGGACATAATACTCCCCCTTTATAAAGCATTGGTACGGCCTCACCTGGAATATGCTGGTCAGTTTTGGGCACCTGTCCATAAAATGGACACTGCGGAGCTGGAAAGGGTGCAGAGACGCGCGACTAAACTAATATGGGGCATGGAACATCTTAGCTATGAGGAGCGATTAAAGGAGTTACAATTGTTTAGTCTTGAGAAGAGACGTATAAGGGGGGATATGATAAACGTATATAAGTATATAAATGGCCCATACAAAAAATATGGAGGAAAACTGTTCCAGGTTAAACCCCCCCCCCCCCCCCCCCAAAGGACGAGGGGGCACTCCTTCCGTCTGGAGAAGAAAAGGTTTAGTCTAAAGGGGCGACACGCCTTCTTTACCGTGAGGACTGTGAATTTATGGAACGGTCTACCTCAGGAACTGGTCACAGCAGGAACAATTAATAGCTTTAAAACAGGGTTAGATACATTCCTGGAACAAAATAACATTAATGCTTATGAAGAAATATAAAATCCCATCCCTTCTCCAATATCGTGCCACACCCCTACCCCTTAATTCCCTGGTTGGACTTGATGGACATATGTCTTTTTTCGACCGCACTAACTAACCAACCTATGTCAGTGCTTATGTCCGAACCATCTATGTCAGTGCCTATGTCCGACCCACCTATGTCAGTGCCTATGTCTGACCCATCTATGTCAGTGCCTATGTCCGACCCATCTATGTCAGTGCCTATGTCCGAATCATCTATGTCAGTGCCTATGTCTGACCCGTCAATGTCAGTGCCTATGTCCGACCCATCTATGTCAGTGCTTATGTCCGAACCATCTATGTCAGTGCCTATGTCCGATCCATCTATGTCAGTGCCTATGTCCGACCCATCTATGTCAGTGCCTATGTCCGACCCATCTATGTCAGTGCCTATGTCCGACCCACCTATGTCAGTGCCTATGTCTGACCCATCTATGTCAGTGCCTATATCTGACCCATCTATGTCAGTGCCTATATCTGACCCACCTATGTCAGTGCCTATGTCTGACCCACCTATGTCAGTGCCTATGTCTGACCCATCTATGTCAGTGCTTATGTCTGACCCACCTATGTCAGTGCCTATGTCCGACCCATCTATGTCAGTGCCTATGTCTGACCCATCTATGTCAGTGCCTATGTCCGACCCACCTATGTCAGTGCCTATGTCCGACCCATCTATGTCAGTGCCTATGTCTGACCCCTCTATGGCAGTGCCTATGTCCGACCCATCTATGTCAGTGCCTATGTCCGATCCATTTATGTCAGTGCTTATGTCTGACCCACCTATGTCAGTGCCTATGTCTGACCCATCTATGTCAGTGCTTATGTCTGACCCATCTATGTCAGTGCCTATGTCCGACCCATCTATGTCAGGGCCTATGTCCGACCTACCTATGGCAGTGCTTATGTCCGAACCATCTATGTCAGTGCCTATGTTTGACCCATCTATGTCAGTGCCTATGTCCGACCCATCTATGTCAGTGCTTATGTCCGACCCACCTATGTCAGTGCCTATGTCCGACCCATCTATGTCAGTGCCTATGTCCGAACCATCTATGTCAGTGCCTATGTCCGAACCATCTATGTCAGTGCCTATGTCTGACCCATCAATGTCAGTGCCTATGTCTGACCCCTCTATGGCAGTGCCTATGTCCGACCCATCTATGTCAGTGCCTATGTCCGATCCATCTATGTCAGTGCTTATGTCTGACCCACCTATGTCAGTGCCTATGTCTGACCCCTCTATGGCAGTGCCTATGTCTGACCCATCTATGTCAGTGCCTATGTCCGACCTATCTATGGCAGTGCCTATGTCTGACCCATCTATGTCAGTGCCTATGTTCGACCCATCTATGTCAGTGCCTATGTCCGACCCATCTATGTCAGTGCCTATGTCTGACCCACCTATGTCAGTGCCTATGTCCGACCCATCTATGCCAGTGCCTATGTCTGACCCACCTATGTCAGTGCCTATGTCTGACCCACCTATGTCAGTGCCTATGTCTGACCCACCTATGTCAGTGCCTATGTCTGACCCACCTATGTCAGTGCCTATGTCCGACCCACCTATGTCAGTGCCTATGTCCGACCCATCTATGTCAGTGCTTATGTCCGAACCACCTATGTCAGTGCCTATGTCCGACCCATCTATGTCAGTGCTTATGTCTGACCCATCTATGTCAGTGCCTATGTCCGACCCATCTATGTCAGTGCCTATGTGTGACCCATCTATGTCAGTGCTTATGTCCGACCCATCTATGTCAGTGCCTATGTCCGACCCACCTATGTCAGTGCCTATGTCCGACCCATCTATGTCAGTGCCTATGTCCGACCCACCTATGTTAGTGCCTATGTCCGACCCACCTATGTCAGTGCCTATGTCCGACCCATCTATGTCAGTGCCTATGTCCGACCCATCTATGTCAGTGCCTATGTCCGACCCATCTATGTCAGTGCTTATGTCCGACCCATCTATGTCAGTGCCTATGTCCGAACCATCTATGTCAGTGCCTATGTCCGATCCATCTATGTCAGTGCCTATGTCCGACCCATCTATGTCAGTGCCTATGTCCGACCCATCTATGTCAGTGCCTATGTCCGACCCATCTATGTCAGTGCCTATGTCCGACCCATCTATGTCAGTGCCTATGTCCGACCCATCTATGTCAGTGCCTATGTCCGACCCACCTATGTCAGTGCCTATGTCTGACCCATCTATGTCAGTGCCTATGTCTGACCCATCTATGTCAGTGCCTATATCTGACCCATCTATGTCAGTGCCTATGTCTGACCCATCTATGTCAGTGCCTATGTCTGACCCATCTATGTAAGTGCCTATATCTGACCCACCTATGTCAGTGAATATGTCTGACCCACCTATGTCAGTGCTTATGTCTGACCCACCTATGTCAGTGCCTATGTCCGACCCACCTATGTCAGTGCCTATGTCCGACCCATCTATGTCAGTGCCTATGTCTGACCCCTCTATGGCAGTGCCTATGTCCGACCCATCTATGCAGTGCCTATGTCTGACCCATCTATGTCAGTGCCTATGTCTGACCCACCTATGTCAGTGCCTATGTCCGACCCATCTATGTCAGTGCTTATGTCTGACCCACCTATGTCAGTGCCTATGTCTGACCCATCTATGTCAGTGCTTATGTCTGACCCATCTATGTCAGTGCCTATGTCTGACCCATCTATGTCAGTGCCTATGTCCGACCTATCTATGGCAGTGCCTATGTCTGACCCATCTATGTCAGTGCCTATGTTAGACCCATCTATGTCAGTGCCTATGTCCGACCCACCTATGTCAGTGCCTATGTCCGACCCATCTATGTCAGTGCCTATGTCCGAACCATCTATGTCAGTGCCTATGTCCGAACCATCTATGTCAGTGCCTATGTCTGACCCATCAATGTCAGTGCCTATGTCTGACCCCTCTATGGCAGTGCCTATGTCCGACCCATCTATGTCAGTGCCTATGTCCGACCCATCTATGTCAGGGCCTATGTCTGACCCATCTATGTCAGTGCCTATGTCCATTTATATCAGTGCTTATGTCTGACCCATCTATGTCAGTGCTTATGTCTGACCCACCTATGTCAGTGCCTATGTCCGACCCATCTATGTCAGTACCTATGTCTGACCCATCTATGTCAGTGCCTATGTCTGATCCATCTATGTCAGTGCCTATGTCTGACCCACCTATGTCAGTGCCTATGTCTGACCCACCTATGTCAGTGCCTATGTCCGACCCATCTATGTCAGTGCCTATGTCTGACCCACCTATGTCAGTGCCTATGTCCGACCCATCTATGTCAGTGCCTATGTCTGACCCACCTATGTCAGTGCCTATGTCCGACCTATCTATGTCAGTGCCTATGTCTGACCCACCTATGTCAGTGCCTATGTCTGACCCATCTATGTCAGTGCTTATGTCTGATCCATCTATGTCAGTGCTTATGTCTGACCCACCTATGTCAGTGCCTATGTCCGACCCATCTATGTCAGTGCCTATGTCCGACCCATCTATGTCAGTGCCTATGTCTGACCCATCTATGTCAGTGCCTATGTCCGACCCATCTATGTCAGTGCCTATGTCCGACCCATTTATGTCAGTGCTTATGTCCGACCCACCTATGTCAGTGCCTATGTCCGACCCACCTATGTCAGTGCTTATGTCTGACCCATCTATGTCAGTGCCTATGTCCGACCCATCTATGTCAGTGCCTATGTCCGACCCATCTAAGTCAGTGCTTATGTCCGACCCATCTATGTCAGTGCCTATGTCCGACCCACCTATGTCAGTGCCTATGTCCGACCCATCTATGTCAGTGCCTATGTCCGACCCACCTATGTCAGTGCTTATGTCTGACCCACCTATGTCAGTGCCTATGTCAGACCCATCTATGTCAGTGCTTATGTCTGATCCATCTATGTCAGTGCTTATGTCTGACCCACCTATGTCAGTGCCTATGTCCGACCCATCTATGTCAGTGCCTATGTCCGACCCATCTATGTCAGTGCCTATGTCTGACCCATCTATGTCAGTGCCTATGTCCGACCCATCTATGTCAGTGCCTATGTCTGACCCATCTATGTCAGTGCCTATGTCCATTTATGTCAGTGCTTATGTCTGATCCATCTATGTCAGTGCTTATGTCTGACCCACCTATGTCAGTGCCTATGTCCGACCCATCTATGTCAGTGCCTATGTCCGACCCATCTATGTCAGTGCCTATGTCTGACCCATCTATGTCAGTGCCTATGTCTGACCAATCTATGTCAGTGCCTACGTATGACCCATCTATGGCAGTGCCTATGTCTGACCCATCTATGTCAGTGCCTATGTTCGACCCATCTATGTCAGTGCCTATGTCCGACCCATCTATGTCAGTGCCTATGTCCGACCCATCTATGTCAGTGCCTATGTCCGACCCATCTATGTCAGTGCCTATGTCCGACCCATCTATGTCAGTGCCTATGTCTGACCCATCTATGTCAGTGCCTATATCTGATCCATCTATGTCAGTGCTTATGTCTGACCCACCTATGTCAGTGCCTATGTCTGACCCATCTATGTCAGTGCTTATGTCTGATCCATCTATGTCAGTGCTTATGTCTGACCCATCTATGTCAGTGCTTATGTCTGATCCATCTATGTCAGTGCCTATGTCTGACCCACCTATGTCAGTGCCTATGTCCGACCCATCTATGTCAGTGCCTATGTCTGACCCACCTATGTCAGTGCCTATGTCCGACCCATCTATGTCAGTGCCTATGTCTGACCCACCTATGTCAGTGCCTATGTCTGACCCACCTATGTCAGTGCCTATGTCTGACCCACCTATGTCAGTGCCTATGTCTGACCCACCTATGTCAGTGCCTATGTCCGACCCACCTATGTCAGTGCCTATGTCCGACCCATCTATGTCAGTGCTTATGTCCTACCCACTTATGTCAGTGCTTATGTCTGACCCATCTATATCAGTGCCTATGTCCGACCCATCTATGTCAGTGCCTATGTCTGACCCCTCTATGGCAGTGCCTATGTCCGACCTATCTATGGCAGTGCCTATGTCTGACCCATCTATGTCAGTGCCTATGTTCGACCCATCTATGTCAGTGCCTATGTCCGACCCATCTATGTCAGTGCCTATGTCTGACCCATCTATGTCAGTGCCTATGTCCGACCCATCTATGTCAGTGCCTATGTCTGACCCATCTATGTCAGTGCCTATGTCCATTTATGTCAGTGCTTATGTCTGACCCATCTATGTCAGTGCTTATGTCTGACCCACCTATGTCAGTGCCTATGTCCGACCCATCTATGTCAGTACCTATTTCTGACCCATCTATGTCAGTGCCTATGTCTGATCCATCTATGTCAGTGCCTATGTCTGACCCACCTATGTCAGTGCCTATGTCTCACCCACCTATGTCAGTGCCTATGTCCGACCCATCTATGTCAGTGCCTATGTCTGACCCACCTATGTCAGTGCCTATGTCTCACCCACCTATGTCAGTGCCTATGTCCGACCCATCTATGTCAGTGCTTATGTCTGACCCATCTATGTCAGTGCTTATGTCTGACCCATCTATGTCAGTGCCTATGTCTGACCCATCTATGTCAGTGCCTATGTCCGACCTATCTATGGCAGTGCCTATGTCTGACCCATCTATGTCAGTGCCTATGTTCGACCCATCTATGTCAGTGCCTATGTCCGACTGTTACGCCGAGCGCTCCGGGTCCCTGCTCCTCCCCGGAGCGCTCGCTTCACTCTCCCCGCGGCAGCGCTCCGGTCACGTCCTCTGACCCGGGGCGCTGCGATTCCGCTGCCAGCCGGGATGCGATTCGCGATGCGGGTAGCGCCCGCTCGCGATGCGCACCCCGGCTCCCCTACCTGACTCGCTCTCCGTCTGTTCTGTCCCGGCGCGCGCGGCCCCGCTCCCTAGGGCGCGCGCGCGCCGGGTCTCTGCGATTTAAAGGGCCACTGCGCCGCTGATTGGCGCAGTGGTCCCAATTAGTGTGTTCACCTGTGCACTTCCCTATATCACCTCACTTCCCCTGCACTCCCTTGCCGGATCTTGTTGCCTTAGTGCCAGTGAAAGCGTTCCTTGTGTGTTCCTTGCCTGTGTTTCCAGACCTTCTGCCGTTGCCCCTGACTACGATCCTTGCTGCCTGCCCCGACCTTCTGCTACGTCCGACCTTGCTTTTGCCTACTCCCTTGTACCGCGCCTATCTTCAGCAGCCAGAGAGGTGAGCCGTTGCTAGTGGATACGACCTGGTCACTACCGCCGCAGCAAGACCATCCCGCTTTGCGGCGGGCTCTGGTGAAAACCAGTAGTGGCTTAGAACCGGTCCACTAGCACGGTCCACGCCAATCCCTCTCTGGCACAGAGGATCCACTACCTGCCAGCCGGCATCGTGACAGTAGATCCGGCCATGGATCCCGCTGAAGTTCCTCTGCCAGTTGTCGCTGACCTCACCACGGTGGTCGCCCAGCAGTCACAACAGATAGCGCAACAAGGCCAACAGCTGTCTCAACTGACCGTTATGCTACAACAGTTACTACCACAGCTTCAGCAGTCATCTCCTCCGCCAGCTCCTGCACCTCCTCCGCAGCGAGTGGCCGCTCCTGGGATACGCTTATCCTTGCCGGATAAATTTGATGGGGACTCTAAGTTTTGCCGTGGCTTTCTTTCCCAATGTTCCCTGCATCTGGAGATGATGTCGGACCTGTTTCCCACTGAAAGGTCTAAGGTGGCTTTCGTAGTCAGCCTTCTGTCCGGAAAAGCCCTGTCATGGGCCACACCGCTCTGGGACCGCAATGACCCCGTCACTGCCTCTGTACACTCCTTCTTCTCGGAAATCCGAAGTGTCTTTGAGGAACCTGCCCGAGCCTCTTCTGCTGAGACTGCCCTGTTGAACCTGGTCCAGGGTAATTCTTCCGTTGGCGAGTATGCCGTACAATTCCGTACTCTTGCTTCAGAATTGTCCTGGAATAATGAGGCCCTCTGCGCGACCTTCAAAAAAGGCCTATCCAGCAACATTAAAGATGTTCTGGCCGCACGAGAAATTCCTGCTAATCTACATGAACTTATTCACCTAGCCACTCGCATTGACATGCGTTTTTCCGAAAGGCGTCAGGAACTCCGCCAAGATATGGACTCTGTTCGCACGAGGCGTTTCTTCTCCTCGGCTCCTCTCTCCTCTGGTCCCCTGCAATCTGTTCCTGTGCCTCCCGCCGTGGAGGCTATGCAGGTCGACCGGTCTCGCCTGACACCTCAAGAGAGGACACGACGCCGTATGGAGAACCTCTGCCTGTACTGTGCTAGTACCGAACACTTCCTGAGAGATTGTCCTATCCGTCCTCCTCGCCTGGAAAGACGTACGCTGACTCCGCACAATGGTGAGACAGTCCTTGATGTCTACTCTGCTTCTCCACGTCTTACTGTGCCTGTGCGGATGTCTGCCTCTGCCTTCTCCTTCTCTACAGTGGCCTTCTTGGACTCAGGATCTGCAGGAAATTTTATTTTGGCCTCTCTCGTCAACAGGTTCAACATCCCGGTGACCAGTCTCGCCAGACCCCTCTACATCAATTGTGTAAATAATGAAAGATTGGACTGTACCATACGTTTCCGCACGGAGCCCCTTCTTATGAGCATCGGATCTCATCATGAGAGGATTGAACTTTTGGTCCTCCCCAATTGCACCTCGGAAATTCTCCTTGGACTTCCCTGGCTTCAACTTCATTCCCCTACCCTGGATTGGTCCACTGGGGAGATCAAGAGTTGGGGGTCCTCTTGTTCCAAGAACTGTCTAAAACCGGTTCCCAGTAACCCTTGCCGTAACTCTGTGGTTCCTCCAGTAACCGGTCTCCCTAAGGCCTATATGGACTTCGCGGATGTTTTCTGCAAAAAACAAGCTGAGACTCTACCTCCTCACAGGCCTTATGATTGCCCTATCGACCTCCTCCCGGGCACTACTCCACCCCGGGGCAGAATTTATCCTCTCTCTGCCCCAGAGACTCTTGCCATGTCCGAATACATCCAGGAGAATCTAAAAAAGGGCTTTATCCGTAAATCCTCCTCTCCTGCTGGAGCCGGATTTTTCTTTGTGTCCAAAAAAGATGGCTCCCTACGTCCTTGCATTGACTACCGCGGTCTTAATAAAATCACGGTTAAGAACCGCTACCCCTTACCCCTCATCTCTGAACTCTTTGATCGCCTCCAAGGTGCCCACATCTTCACTAAATTGGACTTAAGAGGCGCCTATAACCTCATCCGCATCAGAGAGGGGGACGAGTGGAAAACGGCATTTAACACCAGAGATGGACACTTTGAGTATCTGGTCATGCCCTTTGGACTGTGCAACGCCCCTGCCGTCTTCCAGGACTTTGTCAATGAAATTTTTCGTGATTTGTTATACTCCTGTGTTGTTGTATATCTGGACGATATCCTAATTTTTTCTGCCAATCTAGAAGAACACCGCCAGCATGTCCGTATGGTTCTTCAGAGACTTCGTGACAACCAACTCTATGCCAAAATTGAGAAATGTCTGTTTGAATGCCAATCTCTTCCTTTTCTAGGATATTTGGTCTCTGGCCAGGGACTACAGATGGATCCAGACAAACTCTCTGCCGTCTTAGATTGGCCACGCCCCTCCGGACTCCGTGCTATCCAACGCTTTTTGGGGTTCGCCAATTATTACAGGCAATTTATTCTACATTTTTCTACCATTGTGGCTCCTATCGTGGCTTTAACCAAAAAAAATGCTGATCCCAAGTCCTGGCCTCCTCAAGCAGAAGACGCCTTTAAACGACTCAAGTCTGCCTTTTCTTCGGCTCCCGTCCTCTCCAGACCTGACCCTTCCAAACCCTTCCTATTGGAGGTTGATGCCTCCTCAGTGGGAGCTGGAGCTGTTCTTCTACAAAAAAATTCTTCCGGGCATGCTGTCACTTGTGGTTTTTTCTCTAGGACCTTCTCTCCAGCGGAGAGGAACTACTCCATCGGGGATCGAGAGCTTCTAGCCATCAAATTAGCACTTGAGGAATGGAGGCATCTGCTGGAGGGATCAAGTTCTCCTGTTATTATCTACACCGACCACAAGAACCTCTCCTACCTCCAGTCTGCCCAACGGCTGAATCCTCGCCAGGCCCGGTGGTCTCTGTTCTTTGCCCGATTTAATTTTGAGATTCACTTTCGTCCTGCCGATAAGAACATTAGGGCCGATGCTCTCTCTCGTTCCTCGGATGCCTCAGAAGTTGAACTCTCTCCGCAACACATCATTCCACCTGACTGCCTGATCTCCACTTCTCCTGCCTCCATCAGGCAGACTCCTCCAGGAAAGACCTTTGTTTCTCCTCGCCAACGCCTCGGAATCCTCAAATGGGGTCACTCCTCCCATCTCGCAGGTCATGCGGGTATCAAGAAATCTGTGCAACTCATCTCCCGCTTCTATTGGTGGCCGACTCTGGAGACGGATGTTGTGGACTTTGTGCGAGTCTGCACTATCTGTGCCCGGGATAAGACTCCTCGCCAGAAGCCCGCTGGTTTTCTTCATCCTCTGCCTGTCCCCGAACAGCCTTGGTCTCTGATTGGTATGGATTTTATTACTGATTTACCCCCTTCCCGTGGCAACACTGTTATTTGGGTGGTCGTTGATCGATTCTCCAAAATGGCACATTTCATCCCTCTTCCTGGTCTTCCTTCTGCGCCTCAGTTGGCTAAACAATTTTTTGTACACATTTTTCGTCTTCACGGGTTGCCTACGCAGATTGTCTCGGATAGAGGCGTCCAATTCGTGTCTAAATTCTGGAGGGCTCTCTGTAAACAACTCAAGATTAAATTAAATTTTTCTTCTGCATATCATCCCCAGTCCAATGGACAAGTAGAAAGGATTAACCAGATCTTGGGTGATTATTTGCGACATTTTGTTTCCTCCCGCCAGGATGACTGGGCAGATCTCCTCCCATGGGCCGAATTCTCGTATAACTTCAGGGTCTCTGAGTCTTCCTCCAAATCCCCATTTTTCGTGGTGTACGGCCGTCACCCTCTTCCCCCCCTCCCTACTCCCTTGCCCTCTGGTCTGCCCGCTGTGGATGAAATTTCTCGTGACCTTTCCATCATATGGAGAGAGACCCAAAATTCTCTCTTACAGGCTTCATCACGCATGAAGAAGTTCGCGGATAAGAAAAGAAGAGCTCCCCCCGTTTTTTCCCCTGGAGACAAGGTATGGCTCTCCGCTAAATATGTCCGCTTCCGTGTCCCTAGCTACAAGTTGGGACCACGCTATCTTGGTCCTTTCAAAATTTTGTGTCGAATTAATCCTGTCTCTTATAAACTTCTTCTTCCTCCCTCTCTTCGTATCCCTAATGCCTTTCACGTCTCTCTTCTCAAACCACTCATCCTCAACCGTTTTTCTCCCAAATCTGTTCCTCCCACTCCTGTTTCGGGCTCCTCGGACATCTTCTCGGTCAAAGAAATTTTAGCTGCCAAAAAGGTCAGAGGGAAAAATTTTTTTTAGTGGACTGGGAGGGTTGTGGTCCTGAAGAGAGATCCTGGGAACCTGAGGACAACATCCTAGACAAAAGTCTGCTCCTCAGGTTCTCAGGCTCCAAGAAGAGGGGGAGACCCAAGGGGGGGGGTACTGTTACGCCGAGCGCTCCGGGTCCCCGCTCCTCCCCGGAGCGCTCGCTTCACTCTCCCCGCGGCAGCGCTCCGGTCACGTCCTCTGACCCGGGGCGCTGCGATTCCGCTGCCAGCCGGGATGCGATTCGCGATGCGGGTAGCGCCCGCTCGCGATGCGCACCCCGGCTCCCCTACCTGAGTCGCTCTCCGTCTGTTCTGTCCCGGCGCGCGCGGCCCCGCTCCCTAGGGCGCGCGCGCGCCGGGTCTCTGCGATTTAAAGGGCCACTGCGCCGCTGATTGGCGCAGTGGTCCCAATTAGTGTGTTCACCTGTGCACTTCCCTATATCACCTCACTTCCCCTGCACTCCCTTGCCGGATCTTGTTGCCTTAGTGCCAGTGAAAGCGTTCCTTGTGTGTTCCTTGCCTGTGTTTCCAGACCTTCTGCCGTTGCCCCTGACTACGATCCTTGCTGCCTGCCCCGACCTTCTGCTACGTCCGACCTTGCTTTTGCCTACTCCCTTGTACCGCGCCTATCTTCAGCAGCCAGAGAGGTGAGCCGTTGCTAGTGGATACGACCTGGTCACTACCGCCGCAGCAAGACCATCCCGCTTTGCGGCGGGCTCTGGTGAAAACCAGTAGTGGCTTAGAACCGGTCCACTAGCACGGTCCACGCCAATCCCTCTCTGGCACAGAGGATCCACTACCTGCCAGCCGGCATCGTGACACCGACCCATCTATGTCAGTGCCTATGTCTGACCCATCTATGTCAGTGCCTATGTCCGACCCATCTATGTCAGTGCCTATGTCTGACCCATCTATGTCAGTGCCTATGTCAATTTATATCAGTGCTTATGTCTGACCCATCTATGTCAGTACTTATGTCCGACCCACCTATGTCAGTGCCTATGTCCGACCCATCTATGTCAGTACCTATGTCCGACCCATCTATGTCAGTGCCTATGTCTGATCCATCTATGTCAGTGCCTATGTCTGACCCACCTATGTCAGTGCCTATGTCTGACCCACCTATGTCAGTGCCTATGTCCGACCCATCTATGTCAGTGCCTATGTCTGACCCACCTATGTCAGTGCCTATGTCCGACCCATCTATGCCAGTGCCTATGTCTGACCCACCTATGTCAGTGCCTATGTCTGACCCACCTATGTCAGTGCCTATGTCTGACCCACCTATGTCAGTGCCTATGTCTGACCCACCTATTTCAGTGCCTATGTCTGACCCACCTATGTCAGTGCCTATGTCTGACCCACCTATGTCAGTGCTTATGTCCGAACCATCTATGCCAGTGCCCATGTCCGACCCATCTATGTCAGTGCCTATGTCTGACCCATCTATGTCAGTGCCTATGTCTGACCCATCTATACCTATGTCTATGTCTGACCCACCTATGTCAGTGCCTATGTCCGACCCACCTATGTCAGTGCCTATGTCCAACCCATCTATGTTAGTGCCTATGTCCGAACCATCTATGTCAGTGCTTATGTCCGAACCATCTATGTCAGTGCTTATGTCTGACCCATCTATGTCAGTGCCTATGTCCGACCCATCTATGTCAGTGCCTATGTCCGACCCATCTATGTCAGTGCTTATGTCTGACCCATCTATGTCAGTGCCTATGTCTGACCCATCTATACCTATGTCTATGTCTGACCCACCTATGTCAGTGCCTATGTCCGACCCACCTATGTCAGTGCCTATGTCCAACCCATCTATGTTAGTGCCTATGTCCGAACCATCTATGTCAGTGCTTATGTCCGAACCATCTATGTCAGTGCTTATGTCTGACCCATCTATGTCAGTGCCTATGTCCGACCCATCTATGTCAGTGCCTATGTCCGACCCATCTATGTCAGTGCTTATGTCTGACCCATCTATGTCAGTGCCTATGTCTGACCCATCTATGTCAGTGCTTATGTCTGACCCACCTATGTCAGTGCCTATGTCTGACCCACCTATGTCAGTGCCTATGTCTGACCCATCTATGTCAGTGCCTATGTCCGACCCACCTATGTCAGTGCCTATGTCCGACCCATCTATGTCAGTGCCTATGTCCGACCCATCTATGTTAGTGCCTATATCCGAACCATCTATGTCAGTGCCTATGTCCGACCCACCTATTTCAGTGCTTATGTCCGACCCATCTATGTCAGTGCCTATGTCCGACCCATCTATGTCAGTGCCTATGTCCGACCCATCTATGTCAGTGCTTATGTCTGACCCATCTATGTCAGTGCCTATGTCTGACCCATCTATGTCAGTGCTTATGTCTGACCCACCTATGTCAGTGCCTATGTCTGACCCACCTATGTCAGTGCCTATGTCCGACCCATCTATGTCAGTGCCTATGTTTGACCCATCTATGTCAGTGCCTATGTCCGACCCATCTATGTCAGTGCCTATGTCCGACCCATCTATGTCAGTGCCTATGTCCGACCCATCTATGTCAGTGCCTATGTCCGACCCATCTATGTCAGTGCCTATGTCCGACCCATCTATGTCAGTGCTTATGTCCGACCCACCTATGTCAGTGCCTATGTCCGACTCACCTATGTCAGTGCCTATGTCCGACCCATCTATGTCAGTGCCTATGTCCGACTCACCTATGTCAGTGCCTATGTCCGACCCACCTATGTCAGTGCCTATTTCCGACCCATCTATGTCAGTGCCTATTTCCAACTCACCTATGTCAGTGCCTATGTCCGACCCATCTATGTCAGTGCCTATGTCCGACCCATCTATGTCAGTGCCTATGTCCGACTCACCTATGTCAGTGCTTATGTCCGACCCACCTATGTCAGTGCCTATGTCCGACCCACCTATGTCTGACCCATCTATGTCAGTGCCTATGTCCGACCCATCTATGTCAGTGCCTATGTCGACCCATCTATGTCAGTGCTTATGTCTGACCCACCTATGTCAGTGCCTATGTCCGACCCATCTATGTCAGTGCCTATGTCCGACCCATCTATACCTATGTCTATGTCAGATCCACCATTTTGTGCATAGGGGATAATTTTACAAGTTGGGAAACCCCTTTAACTTTGGATCTAGAAAGTTTCTACAACGTCCAAGTTATAGTGCCCCCTAGTGTGTAGTAGATGTCAGAGTTTTGTACTGACTGCACCAGTTTTTAACTATTTGTAAAAGTCAAGAATTTCCTATTCTTTGCGTTCTCCTGTTTGCGTTGTTACGTGAGGGGGGGGGGGCACTCTGGAGGAAGGATGAGAATCACATCCACAAAAATCTGAATTTGTTCAAATCAGATTTCTTTGTGATTTGGGATTTGTTGAGCAGATGGGCGTATACTGTATACTGTATAAATACTGAGGTCTGTAGGGAATTTACCCATTCCCGCTCGTGTCACGCTCCGGACCAACAGCGTCTTCCTATGCGCACACTAGTGACCTTTCAGAGCAGCATTTCCCAACCAATGTGCCTCCAGCTATTGCCAAACTATAACTCCCAGCATGCCCATACAGTCCTGGGCCAGGAGTTGTAGTTTTTCACTGGCTGGAGGCGCGCTGGTTGGGAAACACTGATATTTTTATTTAGGGATCTCCTCTGAAGCTTCTTCTGATCAGTAAATGGTCACTAGAGGGCGTATAGGAAGAAACTGCGGTCCCTGGCCTCACAGGAGAGCCCCCATTCACTACACAGTAGGTGCAGGTTCTACTGTCATTTTGACAGGTGTCCCTGATCTTCTACAGAAGTTTCCTGGTTCTAGTAAGGACATACTTGTTGTGATGCAGAACATGCACAACATGCACAATGCTTTAGGGGGCGCTGTGGGAGGGGATATAGGGCTGGGTTCTGGAGAGTGTACACTTACCCGAGTGGTATATAAGGAGCTTGTATTAGTATAAGTCGACCAGATCCTGTCTTCACTGTGGGAGATAAGTGACTGATGGGGGATATAAGGGAGTAAGAGTGACTTTAGGCCTGAGAAGAGACTGCAGTGTGGGTCCATCTTGTTATTACTGGAGACCAAGTGTCATGAGGCAGACCTCATGGGGTTAACTAGTGATGCCTGTGAAGTGTCACAGTAAGCTAAACGGTTGTATAGAAGCCTTTGGGTTAAAGAGGTTCTCCGCCCCTAGACATCTTATCCCCTATCCAAAGGATAGGAGATAAGATGTCTGATCACGGGGGTCCCGCTGCTGGAGACTCCGATGATCACCCTGCTGCACCAGGCGTTTGTATAGAGCATGGGGTGGAGCGCCGGAGGCTTGTGACGTCACGGCAACGCCCCTCCCATAGACTTGCATTGAGGGTGTGTGGCTGTGACGTCATGAGTGGGCTTGACCTAACGTCACGCTCTGCCCCGTATCGCCAGTCATCCGGCATAGAGCGAAGTTCGCTTCTTGCAACGGATGTCTGTGGTGCCGAAGCCTAGATCGAGGGGGTCCCCAGCAGCAGGACCCCTGCGATCAGACACCTTATCCCCTATGCTTTGGATAGGGGATAAGATATCTAGGGGCAGAGTACCCCTTTAAGGCCGAAGGGTCATGAAGGTGAATTATTCTGTTCTCATTACCTCCTCTGGACTGTCCCCATTCTCGGCATTTGTGGGGGGTTTTCTATCAGTAAACATTGGTGTTGTCCTCCCATCTCCTGCTCTATTGATCTCTTCTGGGACCTTCTATTTACACATGAAACCCGGGAGGTTACAGGCTCACTGAAGACATTGACGGTAATAAGAGGAAATCCCTCAGGAGCCAGAAGAGTATATACTATATAGAGCAGCCGCGCCATCACCTCCAGCACTGGGAGAGTAGAACCTGATACAGCAAGGTAAGTGAATGAGAGGAACAGACACCCACCTGGATATTAGTGATAGGCGACTGGGGGAGATAGGACACAGAAAGGACATTAAGGTTAACCTGGTGCTTAGGGGTCGTCATTTTTTGCTGACTGAACCACAAGTCATCAGGTCGGTCCCCGGCAGAGGGGGAATAAAGAATCAGGAATCTTGAGGGGACCGTATGTATCTGTGTCTTCTATGTGTCCTCTATAAATGGGATTGTCCATTGTGCTGCAGGCCAGTGATGGTGGATTGTCTATTGTGCTGTAGACCAATGATGGTGGATTGTCCATTGTGCTGTAGACCAATGATGGTGAATTGTTTATTGTGCTGCAGACCAATGTTGGTGGATTGTCTATTGTGCTGCAGGCCAATGATGGTGGATTGTCTATTGTGCTGTAGACCAATGATGGTGGATTGTCTATTGTGCTGTAGACCAATGATGGTGAATTGTTTATTGTGCTGCAGACCAATGATGGTGGATTGTCCATTGTGCTGTAGACCAATGATGGTGGATTGTCTATTGTGTTGCAGGCCAATGATGGTGAATTGTTTATTGTGCTGCAGACCAATGTTGGTGGATTGTCCATTGTTCTGCAGGCCAATGATGGTGGATTGTCTATTGTGCTGTAGACCAATGATGGTGGATTGTCCATTGTGCTGCAGACCAATGTTGGTGGATTGTCTATTGTGCTGCAGGCCAATGATGGTGGATTGTCTATTGTGCTGTAGATCAATGATGGTGGATTGTCTATTGTGTTGCAGGCCAATGATGGTGGATTGTCTATTGTGCCGTAGATCAATGATGGTGGATTGTCTATTGTGCTGTAGACCAATGATGGTGGATTGTCTATTGTGCTGCAGGCCAATGATGGTGGATTGTCCATTGTGCTGTAGACCAATGATGGTGGATTGTCTATTGTGCTGTAGGCCAATGATGGTGGATTGTCCATTGTGCTGTAGACCAATGATGGTGGATTGTCTATTGTGCTGCAGACCAATGATGGTGGATTGTCCATTGTGCTGCAGGCCAGTGATGGTGGATTGTCCATTGTGCTGCAGGCCAGTGATGGTGGATTGTCCATTGTGCTGCAGACCAATGATGGTGGGTTGTCCATTGTGCTGTAGACCAATGACAATGATGGTGGATTAGTATTCCCTGAGGTGGGAGAGAGTAGCAGCTCAGTGCTTCATGTCTATAGTTCCTATGATATTGGCCATGGGAATGACCTTAGTTAGTGGAATTTCAGGACCAAGATCATACCTGTACACCCGTGGGAATTCCGGTCCTCGCCACTCGCCGGGCAGGGCCCGTACCATGATGCTTGCTGCAATCATTCAGCAGGTACCCCGTGCAAACCCCTGGTGGGGGGGGGTCCTGAGAACCTCCCCACCCCCCCCATGTCGGCGATCACCACAAATCTTTGCGGCATTTCCGGGTCCTCGGTGATCGGCGGCGGGATCGGGGCCTCCGGAGAGTAGACAGCAGCAGTGGCAGGCAGGATCCGGCAGAGCAGCAGCAGGAGGTAAAGCCGTGCCTCCTTCTGTTGCTTAGCAACAACTCCCTGCATGCACAAAAGGGTATGCTGGTAGTTGTTGTTATGCAATAGCAGAAGGCACTACTACAACTACCAGCATGCCCTTTGGCTGTAAGTGCATGCTGAGAGTCTGAGTTTGGCAACAGCTGAAGGCACACAGTGTTTCACAATCAGTGTGCCTCCAGCTGTGGCAAAGTACAACTCCCAGCATGCACTGATATACCATACATGCTGGGAGTTGTAGTTTTGCAACAGCTGGAGGTTTGACCCCCACACCCCCCCCCCCCCACCATGTGAATGTACAGGGTACAGGGTGCAAGTTTGAGGTGCAGCACATTTTCCGCTGCAGCTCAAACTCCCAGCGGGAAACTCACAGTAAACCTAACCGTGTGACTGTACCCTAAAAACACTACACTACACAAAATAAAGGGTAAAACACTTCATATACCCCCCCAATAAAAATGAAAAACATCTGGTACGGAACTGTTTCCAAAACAACAACTCCCAATATTGCCGGACAGCCATTGACTGTCCAGGTATGCTGGGAGATTAGCAACAGCTGGAGAAACCCTTTTTGGGGAACACTGCCGTAGGGTAATTTTGGAATTTGAAATAAGTGTAGTTCTTTCATCCGGGTCCGTCCCTATGCAAATCCCTAATTCAGGCCTCAAATGCGCATGGCGCTCTCTCACTTCAGAGCTCTGTCTTATTTCAAGGCAAATGCCACATATGGGGTATTTCTGTACCCAGGAGAAATCGTGTTACAAATTTTGGGGGGCTTTTTCTCCTTTCACCCATTATGAAAAGGTAAAGTTGGGGTCTACACCAGCATATTAGTGTAAAAAACAACATTTTTTTTACAATAACACGCTGGAGTAGACCCCAACTTTACCTTTTCATTTTCACAAGAGGTAAAAGGAAAAAAAAGGACCCCCAAAATTTGTAGCGCGATTTCTACTGAGTACGGTAATACCCCATATGTGGAAGTAAAATGCTCTGCGAGTGCACAACAAGGCTCAGGAGTGAGAGCGCTATGTACATTTGAGGTGATTTGCACAGGGGTGGCTGTTACAGCGGTTCTGACATAAACGCAAAAAAAAAAAAACACCCACATGTGACCCCATTTTAGAAACTTCACCCCTCGATGAATGTAACAAGGGCTATAGTGCGCCTTAACAGCCCACAGGTGTTTGAAGAATTTTCGTTAAAGTTGGACGTGAAAATGAAATTTTTAAAAAATTTTCACTAAAATGCTGGTGTTATCCCAAATTTTTCATTTTCACAAGGGGTAATAGGAAAAAAGCCCCCAAAATTTGTAACACCATTTCTTCTGAGTATGGAAATACCCCATATGTGATTGTAAAGTGCTCTGCGGGCGCACTACAATGCTCAAAAGGGAAGAAGCGACATTGGGCTTTCAGAGAGAGAATTTGGCTGGAATTGAAGGCCATGTGAGTTTACAAAGCCCCCATGGTGCCAGAATTGCGGAACCTCCCCACATGTGACCACATTTTGGAAACTACACCCCTAATGTAATGTTATAAGGGGTACAGTGAGCACCCACAGGTGTCTGACAGATTTTTGGAACAGCGGAACATAAAAATTAAAAATGTTATTTTTCATTTGCGCAGGGTCACATGTGGAGGGGGGTCCATTGTTCTGACACCACGGGGGACTTTGTAAACACACATTGCCTCCGACTTCCATTCCAAACAAATTCTCTCTCCAAAAGCCCAATGGCGCTCCTCCTCTTCTGAGCATTGTAGTGCGGCAGCAGAGCACTTTACAATCACATATGGGGTATTTTCATACTCTCTTTTTCTCCAATGACCCTTGTGAAAATGAAAAATTTGGGGGTAACAACAACATTTTAGTGAAAAATTTTTTTTTTCATTTTCATGTCCAACTTTTGAGGAAATTTGTCAAACACCTGTGGGGTGTGAAGGCTCGCTGTACCCCTTGTTACGTTCCTTGAGGGGTGTAGTTTCCCAAATAGTTGCCATGTGGGGCTTTTTTTGCTTTTCTGGCACCATAGGGGCTTCCTAAATGCGACATGCCCCCCAAAAACCATTTCAGCAAAATTTGCTTTCAAAAAGCTCCTTCTCTTCTGAGCCCTTTAGTGCACCTGGAGAGCACTTTACATCCACATATGATGTATTTCCTTACTCAAGAGAAATTGGGTTACACATTTTGAGGGTCTTTTTCACCTTTTACCCCTTGTAAAAAAAAAAACTGGGTCTACAAGAACATGTTAGTGTAAAAAGTTGAGATTTTTTCCTTCACTTTGCTGCTATTCCTGTGAAACACCTAAAGGGTTAACAAACTTTCTGAATGTCATTTTGAATACTTTGAGGGGTGCAGTTCTTATAATGGGGTCACTTATGTGGTATTTCTAATATGATGACCCCTCAAATCCACTTCAAAACTGAACTGGTCCATGAAAAATTCAGATTTTGAAAATTTTGTGAAAAATTGGAAAATTTCTGCTGAACTTTGAAGCCTCTGATGTCTTCCAAAAGCAAAAACATGTCAACTTTATGATGCAAACATAAAGTAGACATATTGTATAAGGGAATCAATATATAATGTATTTGGAATATTCATTTTCCTTATAAGCTTCAAAGTTAGAAAAATGCAAAACTTTCACATTTTTCATGAAATTTTGGATTTTTTCACCAAGAAATTATGCAAGTATCGACAAAAATCTACCGCTATGTTAAAGTAGAATATGTCACGATAAAACAATCTCGGAATCCAATTTATAAGTAAAAGCATCCCACAGTTATTAATACTTAAAGAGACAGTGTTCAGATGTGCAAAAAATGCTCTGGTCCTTATGGTAAAAATGGTCTTGGTCTTTAAGGGGTTAAAGAGCTTTAAAAGCCAAACCAGCATATCTTCCTAAACGATGAGACCTCCATCAATAGACGGGTGTTTCGGTCTCTTGTTTCTCCTCCTCAGGACAGAGAAGGGTACAGGTTGGCTAGGTGTGTGAGGCCTTTGACATAGACCTGAGTAGGTAATGTATCTCCTTATGGCCTAAAAGATGCTCTAAACCACTGTAATGCACCCCACCCCCCATAAAATTGTGGACCCACTGAGCCACCGACCAGTTTGACTTTGGGCCAAACTTTGGAGTAGAGTCTAAGCTTTCCCCTGGTTGTCACTCTTTATCCCGCTCCAAGAGGCAGAGGAAACACCAGGACGTGTCTGCATGAGTGGTCCCAGTTAGGTGATGGTTGGATGGGCAGGCCGCAGTGGTCCCAGTTAGGTGATGGCTGGATGGGCAGGCCGGAGTGGTCCCAGTTAAGTGATGGCTGGATGGGCAGGCCGGAGTGGTCCCAGTTAGGTGATGGCTGGATGGGCAGGCCGGAGTGGTCCCAGTTAGGTGATGGCTGGATGGGCAGGCCGGAGTGTCCTGATGCACAGCATTAGGAAAGAACGTAGAAACATAGAGTGTGTTGGCAGATAAGAATAGTTTGGCCCATCTAATCTGCCCAGGAGATGGTAGTTGTTTAGCAGAGCTGAGAGGGCTCAGGTGCAGCCAGGTGACAGCATGCTAGATTAGCCAGTTTATAATACAAAGGCATGGTGGGAAGCCTGGGTCAGGCACATGAGGTCAGCGAGGTACAGAAGGGTCAGGCAGAGGAAGGTTCAGAATTTCAGGCTCAGGTAGGACACAGATCAGCAGGACAGAGTTCTAACACCTTAGCTAGTAGATAAACTATACTATTGCTCAGGCACCAAAGGAACGGGGAGGACTCTCAAATAGGTGGTGCCTGGAAAGGATTAGTGGGAGAAGGAAATCATGGATGCTCAATGCCAGCCCCTGAACACATGGCCTCCTCGTAGTGGACCAGAAACTGTTGTCTCCTGAGACAATACAGCAGAGTAGGATGCCCGGAGACTGGGAGGGGGGGAGGGGCTTGGGTAACTGCGGCCTCAACCAGCTTTCAGGTCTCGCACAGGAGATCTTTTCTGAAAAGGTCTATAGGAAGCATATTCAGTCGTTAGAATGTCCCATCACCATCATATATGTCCTGTTCTTATTAGGCTGGTGAGCTGATATTTTGGGGGTTCTGTGTCTCAGATGATCCCTAATTTCTCTGTAATATGAATGATGGTATAAGACCCCTGCAATGATAACACAACCTCCCTGTGAGTCCCGATAAATTCTTGTGTCATGACTTTTTAGGAGCATTCAAGGACCAATAATTTTTGCCCAGGCCTTCCGGATATTCTCCCTTATGTCTGATGAGAGTTGGGCCGCAGAAAAGGACAATTGGTGAATGATGGCCAACATTCAAAGAAAAGGTGACAGATGAGGAGAAGATAGCTGGATGTGACCTCAGAAGACCTGACCAACCCTCTACCTAGCATGGTCGACTCTATAATTATAGGATCTCATTATGAAGCATTTACAGTGATGTATTTCCTTCCGTCTCCTTCTCACGTCAGATTTTCTCAGAAGACATTATAAGTAGGTTCCTCATGACCCAAAGATGAACACATTCAACCACAGTCATTCCTCATTCTCCCACACAGAGTTTGTCCTCTTTGGGTTTCCGGGGATCGTGACCTACAGGATGTTTTTGGTGATCCCATTTCTTTCTATATATGTTACAATCTTGACTGGTAACTCCATCCTGATATACCGGATCGGTGTAGAGAGAAGTCTCCATTCTCCCATGTATATTCTTATTTCCATCCTCTTTACTGTCAATATTTCCTGCACAACTTCGGTGGTACCCAAACTCATCCTTGGCTTGTCCTTGGATATGAATGCGATCTCTCTGGCCGGTTGTCTTGTACAGATGTTCTATATTTACTTCATGGCTATTTTTGAGTCTGGTGTTATCTTGTCGATGGCTCTGGACAGGTATGTTGCCATCTGTAGGCCTCTACGTTACAATGATATCATGACCAATCAGACTCTGGTCTACCTGGTCATCATCGGGCTCGCACGGTCCACTCTTTTTGTTTCCCCAATGGTCATACTGGCTTCTCATGTTCAATACTGTAAATCCAACATCATTCAGAATTTTGTGTGTGAGAACATGGGACTGCTGAGCCTGGCCTGTGGGGACATCTCCAGACAGCAAATTGTGGGTCTACTTGTTAGGATCTTCATCACAATTCTTGACTCCGGTCTTCTCTTCTTCTCCTATTCCAGCATCCTCTATACAGCCATGAAGATCATATCTGGTAAAGCTCGGCACAAAGCCCTGCATACCTGTGGGACCCACATGTTGGTGGCCGTTGTCATATACATCTGTGCTCTGCTGTCATCAGTCGTGTACAGATTGCATACATTTATCTCCTACGATGTCCAGAACCTGTTTAATGCAATCTACCTGATGATTCCCGCCATGATTAACCCCTTCATCTATGGATTAGGAGTCAAAGAGATCAGAGATTGTCTCAGGAGATCCTGGAAGAAGAGAAGGTGCGAGCTCTCCTCCTCCATGCACATTCACATTAATAAGGCTTTTGTTCTTCGATTTACTGCAGAAGATAATAAATAGTGTTCGATGGAGGAACAGGAATGGTGGGAGAATGTCAATGAATCCAATGCCAGATATTAATGTCAAATGAAGTGTGAACCCTTACTGTGCTACTACTGGTTGCTGACATTGTCTTTTTGTTGGTGGCCCTCTGGCCGTCTGTCCCCGGAGTCTCTGAGCCACCGTCAATCTTTTATGAGTCAAACTTTGAAATTAACATTCAATACAAGGTTAGGTTGGTCCAGAAGAGGACCTTCTAGTGGACCAGATAGTGGGACCCATTCATCTGAACACACTACTTGGGTCTATGATTTTTTGGGGTATTTGACATACAGTCTACTACAAATCCTTACTAATAAATTATCTATAGGAAGATTTACTGTATAATGAACACCTGGCATACTCATGTTCTATTCCATTAAATTGTTCCATCCTCTATATCAGAGATCTCTTAACCTTGTTGTTTTATTGAGTTTCTAGTGAGAGAAAACAGAGACACTAAAGATTGCCCATGTTGTTGCCTGACTACATAGAGGGGGAGATGTGGTGATCTGACTACATAGAGGAGGAGATGTGGTGACCTGACTCCATAGAGGAGGACATGTGATGACCTGACTACATAGAGGAGGAGATGTGGTGACCTGACTACATAGAGGAGGAGATGTGATGACCTGACTACACAGAGGAGGAGATGTGGTGACCTGACTACATAGAGGAGGGGATGTGATGACCTGACTACATAGAGGAGGAGATGTGATGACCTGCCTAAATAGAGGAGGGGATGTGGTGACCTGACTACATAGAGGAGGAGATGTGATGACCTGACTACATAGAGGAGGAGATGTGATGACCTGACTAAATAGAGGAGGAGATGTGGTGACCTGACTACATAGAGGAGGAGATGCGGTGAGCTGACTACATAGAGGAGGAGATGTGGTGACCTGACTACATAGAGGAGGAGATGTGGTGACCTGACTACATAGAGGAGGAGATGTGGTGATCTGACTACATAGAGGAGGAGATGTGGTGACCTGACTACATAGAGGAGGAGATGTGATGACCTGACTGCATAGAGGAGGAGATGTGATGACCTGACTGCATAAAGGAGGAAATGTGGTGACCTGACTCCATAGAGGAGGAAATGTGGTGACCTGACTACATAGAGGAGGAGATGTGGTGATCTGACTACATAGAGGAGGAGATGTGGTGATCTGACTACATAGAGGAGGAAATGTGGTGACCTGACTACATAGAGGAGGAGATGTGGTGATCTGACTACATAGAGGAGGAGATGTGGTGACCTGACTACATAGAGGAGGAGATGTGATGATCTGACTACATAGAGGAGGAGATGTGGTGACCTGACTACATAGAGGAGGAGATGTGATGATCTGACTACATAGAGGAGGAGATGTGGTGACCTGACTCCATAGAGGGGGAGATGTGGTGATCTGACTAAATAGAGGAGGAGATGTGGTGATCTGACTACATAGAGGAGGAGATGTGGTGACCTGACTACATAGAGGAGGAGATGTGGTGACCTGACTACATAGAGGAGGAGATGTGGTGAGCTGACTACATAGAGGAGGAGATGTGGTGATCTGACTACATAGAGGAGGAGATGTGGTGACCTGACTACATAGAGGAGGAGATGTGGTGAGCTGACTACATAGAGGAGGAGATGTGGTGACCTGACTACATAGAGGAGGAGATGTGGTGAGCTGACTACATAGAGGAGGAGATGTGGTGACCTGACTACATAGAGGAGGAGATGTGGTGACCTGACTACATAGAGGAGGAGATGTGGTGAGCTGACTACATAGAGGAGGAGATGTGGTGAGCTGACTACATAGAGGAGGAGATGTGGTGACCTGACTACATAGAGGAGGAGATGTGGTGACCTGACTACATAGAGGAGGAGATGTGGTGACCTGACTACATAGAGGAGGAGATGTGATGACCTGACTACATAGAGGAGGAGATGTGGTGACCTGACTACATAGAGGAGGAGATGTGGTGAGCTGACTACATAGAGAAGGAGATGTGGTGACCTGACTACATAGAGGAGGAGATGTGGTGCTCACGTCATGTACAGGACGTAAATGTACGAGTAAAAGTCCCAGTGGTTCACGACGTACATTTATGTCCAATGTCCTTAAGGGGTTAAACTTATCCATATCTGATTCATTTTAACAAACGTGAGTTTTTTCACATTGCTGCCAGACATTCTTGTTTGCTTAGGGGTGACAATGCTGCCGGCAATGCTGAACACTCTCTCTAATGCTACACTAGAGAGTTAAGTGGTTGTCCAAATTTTAAGAAATTTCGGTTTTTAAATTTTTTGGCGAGAAGTAACAGCAGCAAGGGCGATGGCAGACTAAAGATGCTATAGTAGCCAGCGTACAGCAGGAGGAGGCGGTCTAGTAAGGCTAGTAGTGGGTAGCATACAGCAGGAATTTAAAAACTTAGGCTTTTAAAAATGTTCAAGGCCTAACTGCAAGTAGCAGCAGCAGGTTTGATGGCAGACTTGAGAGGCCTGTAGAATCCAGCATACAGCAGGAGGTTTAAAAAATTAGGTTTTTTCAAATTTTGCACTGCATGCACGGTGCTGCACACAGATAACTGTATGCAGTCGCTCATGGGTAGTGGGGAAGAATTGTTAGCTGTAGCCCCCAGACAGCAGAGATTGGTAGACACAGCTATGTAATCTACCTAATCACATGCATCTGCATCCAACAGTACATTGGTAGAACAACCCAAGAACTACAGCTCCGTCTCAGTCAACACAGAAACAACATCAAACGCAAATTCGCCCTCCACAGCCTCTCCAAACATTGCTCAAAAAAATACCCCGACACAATCAACCCCATCACCATGTGTCCCATTGACCACATTCCAGCACGCAGAAGCGACAGATTTTCTGCACTAAAAAAGCAAAAGATGTACTGGATCTACCATCTGGGAATGCTCCAACCTCATGGGTTAAATGATGCCACAGAATGTAATCACTTAACAATACAGCTCTGACGCATATTCTTATCTCATTCCTCTTTCTTACTTACCAATGTGACCTCTATATACCGTTTCACCATTTCATTAGCATGTAGAGGCACCAGCTCCCCACCCACAACCTTAAACACCCCCACCACATCCACAACAGTATCCTCAACTCAGCAGCCAATGTCCAGTGCACAGTTGGCCTTTTTAAGCTGCTAGAGTTAAGGGGGTACTCCGCTGCTCAGCATTTGGAACAAACTGTTCCAAATGCTTGAAGCTTGTGACATCACACCCCCACCCCCTCAACCCAAGTCTATGGGAGGGGGCATGATGGCTGTCACACCCCCTCCCATAGACTTGCATTGAGGGGGCAGGTCATAATGTCATGAGACTGTCATGACATCACAAGCTCCTGGCACCAGCATTCAGAACAGTTTGTTCCTAATGCTGAGCAGAAGAGTACCCCTTTAAAGATTACACTTGTAGCTTATTTCAATCACTACACACCTCTTGTCTCCCATCCAGCTCTCTGCCATACCCAGAGCTGCTTAGCTTAAAGTAAAGCTCAGTCCCACTCACCATAGACCCAAAAAGGCTTATCCAGGGTTTTATTCTGATGCCTTATTGGAGTCGGGAAGGAATTTTTACCTCTAGTATGAGTTTTTTTTTTTTGCCTTCCTCCTGATCAACTCCTAGGGTCTCATTAGGGATATAGGTTGAACTTTATGGACTCTGTTCTTTTTTCAACCTTATGAACTATGTTACTATGTATTGATTTCTATGGGGAACATTAATCTATGTTACAGGTAAACCCTATTGAAACCTCCAGCAAATCCCTCCCCGAGGTCAAAGGAGCTGAGATCATAGACCAACCCCCAGTGACCTCAGTTACCCACCATCTTTGAAAATTTGAAGCCCCTCCATTGTATAAATACACACCCTTACAGCAATATAACGGACCTGACGAAGAGAGGAATCCACTCTGGAAACGCGTTGTCCTGTGCACCAAGAAACTGTATAACTAATATTGCCCGTGTATACCTTGTACATTGGAAAATAAAAAGTTCTTACAGCACATCTGTCAAACTTGTCTTTGTTACCCTGGTGAAGCACTACAGAAGAAGTCGAATTTTGGGTTTCATCCCTTGCCAGGGACACCCGCAACGTGCCTCCAGCCTGCATATCTAACCGCAGCCGGTGGTACCGATGAACAGCGGCTCCCGGAACCTCGCTGCAAGGCACCCAAAGAGCCTGAACATCGCACAACTCTAAAATGTGAGCATTTTCTCTCTTATTTTTCGCAACATACATGCAATTGTAAAAAGGTAACGACACAATCGGGGCGCCATCTCAGTTCCCTCTTTTTTCACATACTTCCTGCACTATTCTTCTCTGAGTGGATTCTGCTTAGATATATATATGGCCTTGTTCATCCCCATACGACATGTGTACTGAAATTGTATAGCAATATGTCACAGATTCTAAAGATATATAGCACAATGATATTCCAATGACAACCTTCTACCTTGATAATCATTTATATTGAAAAAGACCTTATTGCATAATATTTATCATGTGGCTGCTCCTAATACCACCAGGCACCTGGCTGCTGCTACCTGTACTGGCGGTGGTACTGTCACCAACATTCTTACTGGCAGATGACATGGCTGGGCGGTTCTGTCCTCTACCCTGTCCAACAATTTCCTTTACCAGACATATTTTTTGTGTATTGTAAAAGATTTTGAGGTTATATTTTGCACTTTTAGCTTACAACAGGTAAATATACTGTGAGTCCACTTAAACCCCGTAAATGTAAGTAAAGGCGCTTCAGCTGTGCTGCATTCATGGTGATTTAAATACGTATTGCTGTTATACAGGTCAGCCCACAGCTCTACTCTGTTGTATAGATATTTGTATGTGCCTGGGACAATGAAGGATAAGATTTGTAGTGCACAATGAAGCTTCTGCAGGAGCTTCTGATGTGCTCACTTGGAATTGCATAACCTTGGGTTTTTGCTCAGCCAGCTGTGGCGGTTATTGGGATAGGAGAAGTATTTTACCGTTGTTTGGGATTCTGCAGGATGTTTTGGCTCCTACTCCCACTGTCTGGGAGCAGGGGACATACCACTACCTCTTAACAAAGCCACGTGTCATGGTAAAAC
This sequence comes from Hyla sarda, assembly GCF_029499605.1. NCBI lineage: Eukaryota > Metazoa > Chordata > Amphibia > Anura > Hylidae > Hyla > Hyla sarda. The sequence goes on from NC_079190.1 coordinate 886,111, forward strand.
ATGTTGAGGGGGGCTGTCTTGATGTTTTAAATCAGTGTGCTGTATCCACTTTGAGATTGTGTGTGTACTGCAGGCACTGCACATGTAATCAGAGAGCAGAATGTCATGTGCTGTATGTCAGCCAGAGAAGTAAGGGAGGAAGTTACTGTGAGTGTACTACTGGCAAACAGCCCAGCCCCAGTTCTCCCTCCTCATATGTAGAGAGTGAGAAATAGATGTGTACTATGGGGGAAGCTCTCAGAGAGCACTAAGATCACCTTGTCTGAAGGGTTAATCAAGGTTAATAAGGCTCTGAAGGGTTAATCAGGTTAATAATCTTTTAACACAACAGGTACGCTACAAACATTAAGTTTTTTTCTAATAACACTTTCCCTTAAAGGGGTACTCTGGTGAAAACCTTTTTTCTTTTAAATCAACTGGTGGCAGAAAGTTAAACAGATTTGTAAATTACTTTTATTAAAAAATCTTAATCCTTCCAGCACTTATTAGCTGCTGAATACTACAGAGGAAATTCTTTTCTTTTTGGAATGCTCTCTGATGACATCACGAGCACAGTTCTCTCTGCTGACTTTATTATAATAATAAGGACGCTTTATTTATTGTTGTCCTTAGTGGGATTCAAACCCAAGTCCCCAGCACTGCAAGGCAGCAGTGCTAACCACCCCGCCACCATGCTGCCCTTAGCATACATCTGCTATGCACAGTTGCTAAAATGGGTAGAGATGTCAGCAGAGAGCACTGTGCTCGTGATGTCATCAGTGCTCCAAAAAGAAAGGAATTTCCTCTGTAGCATTCAGAAGCTACTAAGTACTGGAAGGATTAAGATTTTTTAATAGAAGTAATTTACAAATATGTTTAACTTTCTGCAACCAGTTGATTTAAAAGAAAAAAGGTTTTCACCGGAGTACCCCTTTAAAGGTTGAAATTGACCTCATCCTTCGCTGTTCGTTTTGGAGCAGATGAAGAAGACCCCAGATTGAGGAAATAGGTTTCACATTTCCCTAGCAGATAGCCTGAGACAAGGTAATTAGTGGCGCCCCCTGGGGTGAGACTGATATATAACAACTCGTGCTGTAGCTTTCTGGAGTCATAAAAAATATTTCCATAAGAAAGAACATACACAGTAAGGACTGGGGTGGGGTATCGGGCTCTGTACGTCTCATTCATTTCCCTTGAGGACAGATTGGCTGATTTAACGTAAATCCTCTGTACAGGGTGCGCCATTTATGTGGATACACCGTAATAAAATGGGAATGGTTAGTGATAACTTCCTGTTTGTTGCTCATTATGTGAGGGGGGGGGGGACTTTTCATGAGTTATTTACAAGTTTCTGACCACTGTTAAATGTGTTCAATGTGCTGCCCATTGTGTTGGATTGTCAATGCAACCCTCTCCTCTATATACTGCTATATACTACTATATACACCGCAGGAGAAATGCCAGCACAGGCTTCCAGTATCCGTATACACTGCTATATACTACTATATACACCGCAGGAGAAATGCTAGCACAGGCCTCCAGTATCCGTATACACTGCTATATACTACTATATACACCGCAGGAGAAATGCTAGCACAGGCCTCCAGTATCCGTATACACTGCTATATACTACTATATACACCGCAGGAGAAATGCTAGCACAGGCTTCCAGTATCCGTATACACTGCTATATACTACTATATACACCGCAGGAGAAATGCCAGCACAGGCTTCCGGTATCCATATACACTGCTATATACTACTATATACACCGCAGGAGAAATGCTAGCACAGGCTTCCAGTATCCATATACACTGCTATATACTACTATATACACCGCAGGAGAAATGCTAGCACAGGCTTCCAGTATCCATATACACTGCTATATACTACTATATACACCGCAGGAGAAATGCTAGCACAGGCTTCCAGTATCCGTATACACTGCTATATACTACTATATACACCGCAGGAGAAATGCTAGCACAGGCTTCCAGTATCCGTATACACTGCTATATACTACTATATACACCGCAGATACTGGAAGCCTGTGCTGGCATTTCTCCTGCGGTGTATATAGTAGTATATAGTAGTGTATACAAATACTGGAAGCCTGTGCTAGCATTTCTCCTGCGGTGTATATAGTAGTATATAGCAGTATATAGAGAAGAGGGTTGCATTGACAATCCAACACAATGGGCAGCACATTGAACACATTTTATAAGTGGTCAGAAACCTGTAAATAACTCATGAAACAAAAAAGTTATGTTAAAACCAAGCACATCATTGTTTTTCTTGTGAAATTCCCAACAAGTTTGATGTGTCACATGACCCTCTTCCTATTGAAAAAACTAAAGTTGGATTCAAAATGGCCGACTTCAAAATGGCTGCCATGGACACCACCCATCTTGAAAAATTTCCCCCCTCACAAATACTAATGTGCCACAAACAGGAAGTTATCACCAACCATTCCCATTTTATTAAGGTGTATCCATAGAAATGGCGCACTGTATAGAGTATATAGGGTGTATATAAGGTGTATCCATATAAATGGCGCACCCTGTAGATTGGTCCTTTCTATGACAGGACCCCCGTTTATTACTGTTGATCTGAGACGTTTTTCTCAGAGGTTTTATTCTGCACTTTTTAATTTCTCTCTCTGGTCGCCAGATTCATAGGTCATCTGGACCTTTTCCCACCAAGGACATGTTCCCATCTTCTTCCCTCCATTCCATGTGTCTCATAATTTTCTTCTCCATCTATAGATACATATATTATACCTGTATGAATGCGTATAGTGTATATAGTGTGATAATTGTCTGTATATAATCTGCCATGTATCATCTATAGTGTTGCTCGCGAATATTCGCAATTCGAATATTATTCGCGAATATCGCATATTCGCGAATTCGCGAATTTCGCGAATATAGCGCTATATATTCGTAATTACGAATATTCGTTTTTTTTTTCTTCACAGTACACATCACAGTGATCATCCCTCTCTGCTTCCAGCTTGTGTGGTGTAAAGAAGGCTGTAATACTACTGTGTGAGACTGGCGCGCGGAAATTCGCATATGCGAAAATTAGCATACACTAATTTTCGCATATGCGACTTTTCGCGTACGAAAAATTTGTATATACTAATATTCACATGTTAATTTTCGCATACGCGAATTGTCGCATATGCGAAATTAAAAGAGAATATAACGAATATGCGAATATTCGCGAATATATGACGAATATTCGTCCATATATTCGCGAATATTCGCGAATTCGAATATGGCCTATGCCGCTCAACACTAATCATCTACACCTGCTACATACATGTATAACATCATCTACATGGTATCGGGCAGGTGATGGGCAGTGCCTGGTTTCCCCCAGACATGATGCTGCCCTCACCATGATCACCATAGGGATGGTATTGGGCAGGTGATGGGCAGTGCCTGGTTTCCTCTAGACATGATGCTGCCCCCACCATGATCACTGTAGGGATGGTATTGGGCAGGTGATGGACAGTGCCTGGTTTCCTCCAGACATGATGCTGCCCTCACCATGATCACTGTAGGGATGGTATTGGGCAGGTGATGGGCAGTGCCTGGTTTCCTCTAGACATGATGCTGCCCCCACCATGATCACTGTAGGGATGGTATTGGGCAGGTGATGGGCAGTGCCTGGTTTCCTCTAGACATGATGCTGCCCCCACCATGATCACTGTAGGGATGGTATTGGGCAGGTGATGGGCAGTACCTGGTTTCCTCCAGACATGATGCTGCCCCCACCATGATCACTGTAGAGATGGTATTGGGCAGGTGATGGGCAGTACCTGGTTTCCTCCACACATGATGCTGCCCCCACCATGATCACTGTAGGGATGGTATTGGGCAGGTGATGGGCAGTTCCAGGTTTCCTCCAGACATGATGCTGCCCCCACCATGATCACTGTAGGGATGGTATTGGGCAGGTGATGGGCAGTGCCTGGTTTCCTCCAGACATGATGCTGCCCCCACCATGATCACTGTAGGGATGGTATTGGGCAAGTGATGGGCAGTGCCTGGTTTCCTCCAGACATGATGCTGCCCCCACCATGATCACAGTAGGGATGGTATTGGGCAGGTGATGGGCAGTGCCTGGTTTCCCCCAGATATGATGCTACCCCCCCCCCCCCCACATGATCACTGTAGGGATGGTATTGGGCAGATGATGGGCAGTGCCTCGTTTCCCCCAGATATGATGCTGCCCCCACCATGATCACTGTAGGCATGGTATTGGGCAGGTGATGGGCAGTGCCTGGTTTCCTCCAGACATGATGCTGCCCCCACCATGATCACTGTAGGGATGGTATTGGGCAGGTGATGGGCAGTGCCTGGTTTCCCCAAGACATGATACTTCCCCCACCATGATCACTGTAGTGATGGTATTGGGCAAGTGATGGGCAGTGCCCTGTTTCCCCTAGACATGATGCTGCCCCCACCATGATCACTGTAGGGATGGCATTGGGCAGGTGATGGGCAGTGCCTGGTTTCCTCCAGACATGGCGCTGCCCCCACCATCATCACTGTAGGGATGGTATTGGGCAGGTGATGGGCAGTACCTGGTTTCCCCCAGACATGATGCAGCCCCCACCATGATCACTGTAGAGATGGTATTGGGCAGGTGATGGGCAGTGCCTGGTTTCCCCCAGACATGATTCTGCCCCCACCATGATCACTGTAGGGATGGTATTAGGCAGGTGATGGACAGTACCTGGTTTCCCCCAGACATGATGCTGCCCCCACCATGTTCACTGTAGGGATGGTATTGGGCAAGTGATGGGCAGAGCCCTGTTTCCCCCAGACATGATGCTGCCCCCACCATGATCACTGTAGGGATGGCATTGGGCAGGTGATGGGCAGTGCCTGGTTTCCTCCAGACATGACGCTGCCCCCACCATCATCACTGTAGAGATGGTATTGGGCAGGTGATGGGCAGTACCTGGTTTCCCCCAGACATGATGCTGCCCCCACCATGATCACAGTAGGGATGGTATTGGGCAGGTGATGGGCAGTGCCGGGTTTTCTCCGGACATGGTGCTTCCCCCACCATGATCACTGTAGGGATGGTATTGGGCAGGTGATGGGCAGTGCCTGGTTTCCTCCAGACATGATGCTGCCCCCACCATGATCACAGTAGGGATGGTATTGGGCAGGTGATGGGCAGAGCCTCGTTTCCTCCAGACATGATGCTGCCCCCACCATGATCACTGTAGGGATGGCATTGGGCAGGTGATGGGCAGTGCCTGGTTTCCTCCAGACATGGCACGGCCCCCACCATCATCACTGTAGGGATGGTATTGGGTAGTGTTGCTCGCGAATATTCGCAATTCGAATATTATTCGCGAATATCGCATATTCGCGAATTCGCGAATTTCGCGAATATAGCGCTATATATTCGTAATTACGAATATTCGTTTTTATTTTTTTTCTTTTTTTTTTTTTCTTCACAGTACACATCACCGTGATCACCCCTCTCGGCTTCCAGCTTGTGTGGTGTAAAGAAGGCTGTAATACTACTGTGTGAGACTGGCGTGCGAAAATTCGCATGTGCTAATTTTCGCATAAGCGAATTTTCGCATGTGCTAATATTCACATATGTTAATATTCACATATGTTAATTTTCGCATATGTGAATATTCGCATATGCGAAAATAAAATGAGAATATAACGAATATGCGAATATTCGCGAATATATGACGAATATTCGTCCATATATTCGCGAATATTCGCGAATTCGAATATGGCCTATGCCGCTCAACACTAGTATTGGGCAGGTGATGGGCACTGCCTGGTTTCCCCCAGACATGATGCTGCCCCAACCATGATCACTGTAGTGATGGTATTGGGCAAGTGATGGGCAGTGCCTGGTTTCCCCCAGACATGATGCTGCCCCCACCATGATCACTGTAGGGATGGCATTGGGCAGGTGATGGGCAGTGCCTGGTTTCCTCCAGACATGATGCTGCCCCCACCATGATCACTGTAGGGATGGTATTGGGCAGGTGATGGGCAGTGCCTGATTTCCCCCAGACATGATGCTGCCCCCACCATGATCACTGTAGGGATGGTATTGGGCAGGTGATGGGCAGTGCCTGGTTCCCCCAGACATGATGCTGCCCCCACCATGATCACTGTAGGGATTGTATTGGGCAGGTGATGGGCAGTACCTGGTTTCCTCCAGACTTGATGCTGCCCCCACCATGATCACTGTAGGGATGGTATTGGGCAGGTGATGGACAGTGCCTGGTTTCCTCCAGACATGATGCTGCCCCCACCATGATCACTGTAGGGATGGTATTGGGCAGGTGATAGGCAGTACCTGGTTTCCTCCAGACATGATGCTGCCCTCACCATGATCACCATAGGGATGGTATTGGGCAGGTGATGGGCAGTGCCTGGTTCCCTCCAGACATGATGCTGCCCCCATCATGGTCACCGTAGGGATGGTATTGGGCAGGTGATGGGCAGTGCCTTGTTTCCTCCAGAAATGATGCTGCCCCCCACCATGATCACCGTAGGGATGGTATTGGGCAGGTGATGGGCAGTACCTGGTTTCCCCCAGAAATGATGCTGCCCCCACCATGATCACTGTAGGGATGGTATTGGGCAGGTGATGGGCAGTGCCTGGTTTCCTCCAGACATGATGCTGTCCCCACCATGATCACTGTAGGGATGGTATTGGGCAGGTGATGGGCAGTGCCTGGTTTCCTCTAGACATGATGCTGCCCCCACCATGATCACTGTAGGGATGGTATTGGGCAGGTGATGGGCAGTACCTGGTTTCCCCCAGACATGATGTTGCCCCCACCATGATCACTGTAGGGATGGTATTGGGCAGCTGATGGGCAGTTCCTGGTTTCCTCCAGACATGATGCTGCCCCCACCATGATCACTGTAGGGATGGTATTGGGCAGGTGATTGGCAATACCTGGTTTCCTCCAGACATGATGCTGCCCCCACCATGATCATTGTAAGGATGGTATTGGGCAGGTGATTGGCAGTGCCTGGTTTCTCCCAGACATGATACTACCCCCACCATGATCACTGTAGAGATGGTATTGGGCAGGTGATGGGTAGTGCCTGGTTTCCTCCAGACATGATACTGCCCCCACCATGATCACTGTAGAGATGGTATTGGGCAGGTGATGGGTAGTACCTGGCTTCCCCCAGACATGATGCTGCCCCCCCACCATGATCACTGCAAGGATGGTATTGGGCAGGTGATGGACAGTGCCTGGTTTCCTCCAGACATGATGCTGCCCCCCATCATGATCACCATAGGGATGGTCTTGGGCAGGTGATGGACAGTACCTGGTTTCCTCCAGACATGAAGCTGCCCCCACCATACTTCACTGTAGGCCTGGTATTGGGCAGATGATGGGCTGTGCCTGGTTTCCTCCAGACATAATGCTGCACCCACCATGATCACTGTAGGGGTGGTATTGGACAGGTGATGGGCAGTGCCTGGTTTCCTCCAGACATGATGCTGCCCCCATCATGATCACTGTAGGGATGGTATTGGGCAGGTGATGGGCAGTGCCTGGTTTCCTCCAGACATGATGCTGCCCCCACCATGATCACTGTAGGGATGGTATTGGGCAGGTGATGGGCAGTACCTGGTTTCCCCCAGACATGATGCTGCCCCCACCATGATCACTGTAGGGATGGTATTGGGCAGCTGATGGGCAGTTCCTGGTTTCCTCCAGACATGATGCTGCCCCCACCATGATCACTGTAGGGATGGTATTGGGCAGGTGATTGGCAATACCTGGTTTCCTCCAGACATGATGCTGCCCCCACCATGATCATTGTAAGGATGGTATTGGGCAGGTGATTGGCAGTGCCTGGTTTCTCCCAGACATGATACTACCCCCACCATGATCACTGTAGAGATGGTATTGGGCAGGTGATGGGTAGTGCCTGGTTTCCTCCAGACATGATACTGCCCCCACCATGATCACTGTAGAGATGGTATTGGGCAGGTGATGGGTAGTACCTGGCTTCCCCCAGACATGATGCTGCCCCCCCACCATGATCACTGCAAGGATGGTATTGGGCAGGTGATGGACAGTGCCTGGTTTCCTCCAGACATGATGCTGCCCCCACCATACTTCACTGTAGGCCTGGTATTGGGCAGGTGATGGGCTGTGCCTGGTTTCCTCCAGACATGATGCTGCACCCACCATGATCACTGTAGGGGTGGTATTGGACAGGTGATGGGCAGTGCCTGGTTTCCTCCAGACATGATGCTGCCCCCATCATGATCACTGTAGGGATGGTATTGGGCAGGTGATGGGCAGTGCCTGGTTTCCTCCAGACATGATGCTGCCCCCACCATGATCACTGTAGGGATGGTATTGGGCAGGTGATGGGCAGTACCTGGTTTCCCCCAGACATGATGCTGCCCCCACCATGATCACTGTAGGGATGGTATTGGGCAGGTGATGGGCAGTGCCTGATTTCCTCCAGACATGATGCTGCCCCCACCATGATCACTGTAGGGATGGTATTGGGCAGGTGATAGGCAGTACCTGGTTTCCTCCAGACATGATGTTGCCCTCACCATGATCACCATAGGGATGGTATTGGGCAGGTGATGGGCAGTGCCTGGTTCTCTCCAGACATGATGCAGCCCCCATCATGGTCACCGTATGGATGGTATTGGGCAGGTGATGGGCAGTGCCTTGTTTCCTCCAGAAATGATGCTGCCCCCCACCATGATCACCGTAGGGATGGTATTGGGCAGGTGATGGGCAGTACCTGGTTTCCCCCAGACATGATGCTGCCCCCACCATGATCACTGTAGGGATGGTATTGGGCAGGTGATGGGCAGTGCCTGGTTTCCTCCAGACATGATGCTGTCCCCACCATGATCACTGTAGGGATGGTATTGGGCAGGTGATGGGCAGTACCTGGTTTCCCCCAGACATGATGCTGCCCCCACCATGATCACTGTAGGGATGGTATTGGGCAGCTGATGGGCAGTTCCTGGTTTCCTCCAGACATGATGCTGCCCCCACCATGATCACTGTAGGGATGGTATTGGGCAGGTGATGGGCAGTACCTGGTTTCCCCCAGACATGATGCTGCCCCCACCATGATCACTGTAGGGATGGTATTGGGCAGGTGATGGGCAGTGCCTTGTTTCCCCCAGACATGATGCTGCCCCCACCATGATCACTGTAGGGATGGTATTGGGCAGGTGATTGGCAATACCTGGTTTCCTCCAGACATGATGCTGCCCCCACCATGATCACTGCAAGGATGGTATTGGGCAGGTGATGGACAGTGCCTGGTTTCCTCCAGACATGATGCTGCCCCCCACCATGATCACCATAGGGATGGTATTGGGCAGGTGATGGGCAGTACCTGGTTTCCTCCAGACATGAAGCTGCCCCCACCATACTTCACTGTAGGCCTGGTATTGGGCAGGTGATGGGCTGTGTCTGGTTTCCTCCAGACATGACGCTGCCCCCACCATGATCACTGTAGGGGTGGTATTGGACAGGTGATGGGCAGTGCCTGGTTTCCTCCAGACATGATGCTGCCCCCACCATGATCACTGTAGGGATGGTATTGGGCAGGTGATGGACAGTACCTGGTTTCCCCCAGACATGATGCTGCCCCCACCATGATCACTGTAGGGATGGTATTGGGCAGGTGATGGGTATTGCCTTGTTTCCCCCAGAGATGATGCTGCCCCCACCATGATCACTGTAGAGAGGGTATTGAGCAGGTGATGGGAAGTGCCTGGTTTTCTCCAAACATGATGCGGCCCCCACCATGATCACTGTAGGGATGGTATCGAGCAGGTAATAGGCAGTGGGTATTGAGGGCAGAATGATGGAGGGGCAACACAACAAAACAGACCAGTATTGGTAACAGCTCTGTCCCAAATAGACACCATAAAGTGATGTTGTCATTTTACCACCATGAAAGTGTTGTGTCCAGTGTTATCATCAATGTTCTCTTTCCTTCAGTTGCAGATAATGAATGACTCCAAGATGTCCGCCTGGTCAAACCGAAGCCTCATCCACTTCACTCACACAGAATTCGTCCTCTTCGGGTTTCCTGGGATTATAATGCACAGGAAGCTGTGAACCCTTTCCTTCTTCTTTGTTTACATTCTGATCTTGATGGGAAACTTGAAATCGTCTACGAGATCTCCATGGAGAAGAGTCTGCAGGCCCCCATGTACTTCCTCATCTCCATCCTCTTTGTCGCCAGTATTTTTTGCACCACTTCCATCACTCCTAAGTCTCTCCTGGGTTTGTCTCTTGGTTTGGACCGGATCAGTCGCGCTGGTTGTCTAGTCCAGATGTTCTCCATATTTTCCATCACCACATTTGAGTCTGGGGTAATGCTCGCCATGGCTCTGGACAGGTATGTGGCCATCTGTAGACCTTTACGTTATAATGACATCATGACCACACAGACCCTGGTGGTGTTGACCTGTTCCTGTTGGGCCAGAAGTGTTTGTCTTGTGTCTCCAGTTGTTATAATGACGTTTTCTGCTCAGTATTGTAGATCCAACATCATCCTGAATTTTGTCTGTGAGAACATGGGTCTCCTGAGTTTGGCCTGTGGGGACATCTCCAGGCAGAAATTGGTGGGTCTGGTTGTCCAGAGCTTCATCATGTTGGGTGAATTTAGTCTTCTGGTTCTGTCTTACTCCTTCACTCTTCACACAGCCATGAAGATTGCCACTGAGAAAACACATAACAAGGCCCTGAACATATGTGGGACGCACCTGCTGGTGGCCATGTTCATCTACATGTGTACAATCATATCATCTATCATATACAGGATGCATAGGTCCATATCCATCGACATCCTCAATCTGGTCAGTGCCATGTTCCTCATGCCTCCGGCCACCGTCAACCCCGTGATCTACAGCTTAAGAGTTAAAGAGATCAGGAAGTATATGAAGAAATCCTGGAGGTGACAACAATGAGATTTAGGCCCCATTCACATCATGTTTGGTTGAAATGTAGGAGGAATATATTGGCCTATCTTCAAAAGGGTAAAGTGAACTATTAGTGATTAAGTTTGAGGGATAAAACTTCTACTAGTGACTTTGATAGGTCTGTGTCCTGAACAAAACCAGAATGTGCCTGGGAAATGGACCAAATGGAGTCACAGGTGGACCACACTCAGCCCCATCGGGAGTTCACCACATTATACTTTTTGACAATATGTCAACATATCCCCCTAACATAAAATGTACTTCAAAAGAGAAAAAATATTATTTTTGAGGTGAAATTATAAAAAAAATAATGAATAAATAAATGAAAATTGCAATTTTGCTCATTTGGAAGGGTTTCATTATTATGTTGTTCAATGTGCCGTAAAATCGATGTTCTCTGTATTCCTCAGGTGGGTACATTTACAATGATAATTAGGGGGCCTAACTATTATATGGGGGATGCATACTACTATATGTTGCAGTATGGTGGCCTACAATTATATGTGGGAACAGAGGGACCTAACTACTATATGGGGGCAGCTTACTACTATATGAGGGCAGTATGGGGATTAACAACTATATAGGGACACAGAGGGTGCCTAACTACTATATGGGGGTAGCCTGCTACTATATGGGGGAGGTATGGGTGCCTACAACTAAATAAGGGTATATAGGGGGGGCTACTACTGTATGGTGGCAGTATGAGGGTTTACAACTATATGGGGGCACAGAGGGGGCCTAATTTCTATATGGGGCATTAAGAGGGCACTATTATCTGTGGGGCAATACACATGGGAAGTATGTAAAAAGTTGGGACTGTGCTCGAGAAAAGGGCCTAAAATGTTTGTCTGGCAGGTTCTGCAGAGACAAGTCTTAGTCGGGAGAAATTTTAATGGCATTCTAGACCGGACAGTGAAGAAAATGAAAAGTGAACGACATAGATCAGAGAAGTCAGGGAGCCCCAGGAGATAGGGAGAGGAGCAGGGAGCCTAGGGAGATAGGGAGAAGAGCAGGAGGCCTGGGTAGATAGGGAGAAGTTCAGGAGGGTCTGGGGAGATAGGGAGAGGAGCAGGAGGGTCTAGGGAGATAGGGAGAGGAGCAGGAGGGTCTAGGGAGATAGGGAGAGGAGCAGGAGGCCTGGGTAGATAGGGAGCAGTGCAGAAGGCCTTGGAAGATAGGGAGAAGTTCAGGAGGCCTGGGTAGATAGGGAGAGGAGCAGGAGGGTCTGGGGAGATAGGGAGAAGAGCAGGAGGCCTGGGTAGATAGGGAGCAGTGCAGAAGGCCTTGGGAGATAGGGAGAAGTTCAGCAGGGTCTGGGGAGATAGGGAGAGGTTCAGGAGTGTCTGGGGAGATAGGGAGAGGAGCAGGAGGGTCTGGGGAGATATGGAGAAGAGCAGGAGGGTCTGGGGAGATAGGGAGAGGTTCAGGAGTGTCTGGGGAGATAGGGAGAGGAGCAGGAGGGTCTGGGGAGATAGGGAGAAGAGCAGGAGGGTCTGGGGAGATAGGGAGAGGTTCAGGAGGGTCTGGGGAGATAGGGAGAGGTTCAGGAGGGTCTGGGGAGATAGGGAGAGGTTCAGGAGGGTCTGGGGAGATAGGGAGAGGTTCAGGAGGGTCTGGGGAGATAGGGAGAGGTTCAGGAGGGTCTGGGGAGATAGGGAGAGGAGCAGGAGGCCTGGGGAGATAGGGAGAAGTTCAGGAGGCCTGGGGAGATAGGGAGAGGAGAGACTGGTAATTAAGCAGGACATAGTGAGATACAAAAGAGAACACAGTGCAGGTTATAAGAAATTTTGATAATGAGATAAGAAGCTCAAATCCACATTGAGTCCCCTGTTTTCGAGTCAAAAAAACAGGATCATTTTATCTTCAAATGTCTTTCTCTCTTGTGTGTTTTTGAAGTTTCCTCTCAGTATCCTGATTGTAAGGTCATGTATGGAGGGCCCTGATTGGGTAAAATGGTGTCCAACTGGGGTGCAGTAGTCCTTTTCTTTATGGCGGTTGATGGAATGTCTGTGTAGGTTCATCCTTTCGTTGAGTTTCCGTCCGGTTTCCCCAATGTAGCATCCCATGTCACACTTGGTGCATTGTATCATGTGACCACATTTGGGGATGTGCAGGAGTATAGTCCCCTAATGTTATATGTCTTGTTGTTGTGGGCGGCTTCCATCTTGGTGCAGATATGTTGGCAGAGTTTACAGCGAGGTTTGGTGCAGGGTTTGGTCCCATTCTCTGTGTCTGTTCTTTCTGTAGGTAATTTTCGGCTGACCGGCTTTTGTTGTAAATCGTGTGGTTGTCTGAAGGCCAAGATGGGAGGTTCAGGGAAGATTTCTTTTAGCAGCTCATCTTCCGCCAATATCGGCTGCAGGTCCTTGATAATTTTGTGTATTTCCTCAAGGGCCGGATTGTATGTGGCTACTAGTGGTACGCGTGGTGATGGTTGTATGTGTCTGTATTGTAGCAGGTGTTCGTGTGGTGTTTGAAGGGCGGAGTGTATTTTCCTAGTGATTGTCCTAGGTTTGTATCCTTTTTGTTTGTAGATGTCTCTGTCATCGGGGTTGGAGCAGATGCGGTGGTACCTGGTAGCTTGGCTGTATATGATACTTTTCTTGGTGTGTGATGGATGGAAACTGGATTTATGTAGATAGCTGGATCGGTCTGTGGGTTTTCTGTATAAAGACGTTTGTAGTGTGTTCCTGTTTATAGTGACAGTAGTGTCCAGGAAGTTCACACTTTCTGTAGAAAAGATAGATGGATGGATTGAATGTGTTAAAGGCCTCATGAAACTTTCTGAGTTTTTCTGGTCCTTTACAAGTTGCAAGTTCTGCAACATTGAAGATTGTGTGCCTGGAATTTTGCCAAGAAGAAACCACTATGCTCTTTTGTACTCGGTATAATATCATGAACTCCTTAACCCCTTCCCGACCTATGACATACCTGTACATCATGGGTGGCAAGGTGTTCCCGACCCATGACATACAGGTACGTCATGAACATTTTTGCCGCTACTCGCGGCATCCCGCAGGGCCCGGTAAGATGGTGGCCAGCTGATAGCCAGCCATCTTACCATGCGACCACGGGGGGGTCATCCCCCCCCCCCCCCCCCCAGCGATCAAATCTGACTAGCTGATAGCAGCGATTCGCTATGAGAATACTTAGCAGCGCGGTGTGTGAGTTCCAATCACGGGGATCGAGACACACACCGCTCTGCTAAGTGTCCCTGACCTGTCCCCCGGCGTCACTTACCCGGTCATGCGGTGTCCCGAGCGGTCCTGGCGTCCTCCATGCGGTCCTGGCTGCGCTGCGTCCCCGCGGTGAGTTTCCGGCAGCAGTGCGGCATCTTCATTGGCAGCAGTGAGATCGCCGTAAAGCGATCTCACTGCTGCCTCTGGGAGTTTCAAAACTGCAACTCCCAGCATGCCCAGACAGCCTTTGGCTTTCTGGGCATGATGGGAGTTGTAGTTTTGCAACATCTGGAGGTCCACAGTGCTCTTCCAGATGTTGCAAAACTACAACTCCCAGCATGCACAGTCTGTCCAGGCATGCTGGGAGTTGTAGTTCTCTAACATCTGGAAGAGCACAGATTGGAGACCATTATACAGTGGTCTCCAAACTGTGGACCTCCAGATGTTGCAAAACTACAACTCCCAGCATGCCCAGACTGCCCAAGCATGCTGAAAGTTGTAGTTCGGCAACATCTGATCCTTCAGATATTGCCGAACTACAACTTCCAGCATGCCTGGGCAGTCTGGGCATGCTGGGAGTTGTAGTTTTGCAACAACTGGAGGCACACTAGTTGGGAAACATTGTCCGTTTCCTACCTCAGTGCCTCCAGCTGTTGCAATTGTTGCAAAACTATAACTCCCAGCATGCACTGACAGACCATGCATGCTGGGAGTTGTAGTTTTGCAACAGCTGGAGGCACACTGGTTTGGAAACACTAAGTTTGGTTGCAAAACACTTGAAAGTTTATTATTGAACTTAGTGTTTCCAAACCAGTGTGCCTCCAGCTGTTGCAAAACTACAACTCCCAGCATGCACGGACAGCCAAAGGGCATGCTCGGAGTTTGCAACAGCTGGATGTTTGCCCCCTCCCCCCAATGTGAATGTACAGGGTACACTCACATGGGCGGAGGTTTACAGTGAGTGCTGCAAGTTTGAGATGGCGCAAAATTTGCGCTGCAGCTCAAACTTCCAGCGGCAAACTTGCTGTGAACCTCTACCCATGTGACTGTACCCTAAAAACACTACACTACACTGACACTAACCTAAAATAAAAAGTAAAAAACACTACATATACACATACCCCTACACAGCCCCCCTCCCCCCAAAAAATGAAAAACGTCTGGTACGCTACTGTTTCCAAAACGGAGCCTCCAGCTGTTGCAAAATAACAACTCCCAGTATTGCCGGACAGCCATTGACTGTCCAGGCATGCTGGGAGTTTTGCAACAGCTGGAGGCACCCTGTTTGGGAATCACTGGCGTAGAATTCCCCTATGCAAATCCCTAATTCAGGCCTCAAATGCGCATGGCGCTCTCTCAGTTTGGAGCCCTGTCGTATTTCAGGGCAACAGTTTTGGGACACATATGGGGTATCGCCGTACTCGGGAGAAATTGCCTTACAAATTTTGGGGGCTTTTTCTTCTTTAACCCCTTATGAAAAGGTGAAGTTGGGGTCTACACCAGCATGTTAGTGTAAAAAAATAAATTTTTTACACTGACATGCTGGTGTTGCCCTATACTTTTCATTTTGACAAGAGGTAAAAGGGAAAAAAGACCCTCTAAATTTGTAATGCAATTTCTCCTGAGTACGGAGATACCCCATATGTGGGCGCAAAGTGCTCTGGGGGCGCACAACAAGGCTCAGAAGGAGAGTGCACCATGTACATTTGAGGCGATTTGCACAGGGGTGGCTGATTGTTACAGCAGTTCTGACAAACGCAAAACAATAAATATCCATATGTGACCCCATTTTGGAAACTACACCCTCACGGAATGTAATAAGGGGTACAGTGAGCATTTACACCCCACTGGCGTATGACAGATTTTTGGAACAGTGGTCTGTGAAAATGAAAAATAAAATTTTTGATTTGCACAGTCCACTGTTTCAAATATCTGTCAAATACCAGTGGGGTGTAAATGCTCACTGCACCCCTTATTACATTCCGTGAGGGTGTAGTTTCCAAAATGGGGTCACATGTGGGGGGGCCCACTGTTCTGGCACCATAGGGGCTTCCTAAATGTGACATGCCCCCCAAAAACCCTTTCAGAAAAACTCACTCTCCAAAATCCCATTGTCGCTTCTTCCCTTCTGAGCCCTCTACTGCGCCCGCCGAACACTTTACATACACATATGAGGTATTTCCTTACTCGAGAGAAATTGGGTTACAAATTTTAGGGTGATTTCTCTCCTTTTACCCCTTGTAAAAATTCCAAAATTGGGTCTACAAGAACATGCGAGTGTAAAAAATGAAGATTGTGAATTTTCCCCTTCACTTTGCTGCTATTCCTGTGAAACACCTAAAGGGTTAAAACACTTACTGAATGTCATTTTGAATACTTTGAGGGGTGCAGTTTTTTTAATGGGGTCATTTATGGGGTATTTCTAATATGAAGACCCTTAAAATCCACTTCCAACCTGAACTGGGCCCTGAAAAAGTACAATTTTGAAAATCTTGAGAAAAATTGGAAAATTGCTGCGGAACTTTGAAGCCTCTGGTGTCTCCAAAAGTAAAAACTTGTCAATTTTTTAATGCAAACACAAAGTAGACATATTGTATATGTGAATCAATATGTAATTTATTGGGAATATCCATTTTCCTTTCAAGCAGAGACTTTCAAAGTTAGAAAAATGCAAAATTTTCAAAATTTTCATGACATTTTTAGATTTTTTACCAAGAAAGGATGAAAATATCAGTGACATTTTACCAATAACATAAAGTAGAATATGTCACGAAAAAACAATCTCGGAATCAGAATGATAAGTAAAAGCATCAGCGTTATTAATGTTTAAAGTGACAGTGGTCAGATGTTCAAAAAATGCCCAGGTCATGAAGGGGAAAATGGGCTGGGTCATGAAGGGGTTAAAGAAGTACTCCTGTGGAAAACTTTTCTTTTTTTTTTTTTTATCAACTGATGCCAGAAAGTCAAACAGATTTGTAAATGGCATCCAATAAAAAATCTTAATCCTTCCAGTACCTATTAGTGGCTGTATGCTACAGGAATTTCTTTTCTTTTTGGATTTCTTTTCTGTCACGAACACAGTGCTCTCTGCTGACACCTCTGTCCATGTCAGGAACTGTCAAGAGCAGGAGAAAATCCCCATAGCAAACACATGCTGCTCTGGACAGTTCCCGACATCGACAGAGGTGTCAGCAGAGAGCATTGTGGTCATGGACAGAAAAGAATTACAATACTTCCTCTGTAGTATACAGCAGCTGATAAGTACTGGAAGGACTAAGACATTTTAATAGAAGTCATTTACAAATCTGTTTAACTTTCTGGCATCAGTTGATTTAAAATAAAAAAAAAGTTTTCTACCGGAGTACCCCTTTAAGCCTTAATATACCTTCTTAATTCGGTGCCCAACAACTATAGTGCCTTAAAATTGTGCCCAAAAATGTTCCTAGTTGGGATTGTGTAGTGATGAGAGAAATGTAACCTAGATAGTCTTGTTATTCAGTCAATAATGTAACAATATTTACAGACAGTGTTTTTCGGCCAGGATTGCCTGGTGGTAAAAAAAATGTGTAACCCAGTCAGTCGGGTACAGTAGTCAGAAATGTGTAACCTAGTCAGTCGGGTACAGTAGTCAGAAATGTGTAACCTAGTCAGTCGGGTACAGTAGTCAGAAATGTATAATGTCCAGTGAATTATGTGTGGTGTCCCGGAACCGGATTGCATCTGCTGCCTTGTGGTGAGATCCCCAAAGTCAGAGTCCCTAGGTTTAGGTGGGGTCCTCATCCTTATCTAGCCCCTTGTCACCCCTTTTGTAATTAAAATTATTTAAATGTAATGTGTATATAATTATATAGTAGGTGTGTTACGCCGAGCGCTCCGGGTCCCCGCTCCTCCCCGGAGCGCTCGCTTCACTCTCCCTGCGGCAGCGCTCCGGTCACGTCCTCTGACCCGGGGCGCTACGATTCCGCTGCCAGCCGGGTTGCGTTTCGCGATGCGGGTAGCGCCCGCTCGCGATGCGCACCCCGGCTCCCCTACCTGACTCGCTCTCCGTCTGTTCTGTCCCGGCGCGCGCGGCCCCGCTCCCTAGGGCGCGCGCGCGCCGGGTCTCTGTGATTTAAAGGGCCACTGCGCCGCTGATTGGCGCAGTGGTTCCAATTAGTGTTTACACCTGTGCACTTCCCTATATCTCCTCACTTCCCCTTCACTCCCTTGCCGGATCTTGTTGCCTTAGTGCCTAGTGTAAGCATTCCCTTGTCTGTTCCTAGCCCGTGTTCCTGACCTCCTGCCGTTGCCCCTGACTACGATCCTTGCTGCCTGCCTCGACCTTCTGCTACGTCCGACCTTGCTTCTGCCTACTCCCTTGTACCTCGCCTATCTTCAGCATCTTCAGCAGCCAGAGAGGTAAGCCGTTGCTAGTGGATACGACCTGGTCACTACCGCCGCAGCAAGACCATCCCGCTTTGCGGCGGGCTCTGGTGAAAACCTGTAGTGGCTTAGAACCGGTCCACTAGCGCGGTCCTCTCCATCACTCTCTGGCACAGAGGATCCACTACCTGCCAGCCGGCATCGTGACAGTAGATCCGGCCATGGATCCCGCTGAAGTTCCTCTGTCAGTTATCGCTGACCTCACCACGGTGGCCGCCCAGCAAGCCCGACTGATCGCCCTTCTAACCCGTCAGCTGTCGGAAATGTCCACCATTTCGCACCAACTTCAGTCGCAACTTCTCCAGCAATCTTCTCCTCCGCCAGCTCCTGCACCTCCTCCGCAGCGAGTGGCCACTCCTAGCCTCTGCCTGTCCTTGCCGGACAAATTTAATGGGGACTCTAAGTATTGCCGTGGCTTTCTTTCGCAATGTTCCCAGCACTTGGAGATGATGTCGGACCAGTTTCCTACTGAAAGGTCTAAGGTGGCTTTCGTAGTCAGCCTTCTGTCTGGAAAAGCCCTGTCATGGGCCGCACCGCTCTGGGACCGCAATGACCCCGTCACTGCCTCTGTACACTCCTTCTTCTCGGAAATTCGAAGTGTCTTTGAGGAACCTGCCCGAGCTTCTTCAGCCGAGATTGCCCTGCTGAACCTGGCCCAGGGTGTTTCTTCCGTTGGCGAGTACGCCATTCAGTTCCGTGCTCTTGCTTACGAGTTGTCTTGGAATAGTGAGGTTCTCTGCGCGACCTTTAAAAAAGGCCTATCCAGCAACATTAAAGATGTTCTGGCCGCACGAGAGACTCCTGCTGACCTACATGAACTCATTCACCTTGCCACTCGCATTGACATGCGTTCTTCCGGATGGCGTCTGGAGCTCCGCCTGGATATGGACTTTGTTCGCACGAAGCGTTTTTTCTCCCCGGCTCCTCTCTCCTCTGGTCCTCTGCAATCTGTTCCTGTGCTTCCCGCCGCGGAGGCTATGCAAGTTGACCGGTCTCGCTTGACACCTCAAGAGAGGACACGACGCCGCATGGAGAATCTTTGCCTGTACTATGCCGGTACCGAACACTTCCTGAAGGATTGTCCTATCCGTCCTCCCCGCCTGGAAAGACGTACGCTGACTCCGCACAAAGGTGACACTGTTCTTGATGTCAACTCTGCTTCTCCACGCCTTACTGTGCCTGTGCGGATATCTGCCTCTACCTTCTCCTTCTCTACTATGCTCTTCTTGGATTCCGGATCTGCAGGAAAATTTTTTTTGGCCTCTCTCATCAACAGGTTCTACGTTCCTGTGACCAGTCTCGCCAGACCCCTCTACATCTTTTGTATTAACAATAAAAGATTGGACTGTCTCATGCGTTTCCGCACAGAACCCCTCCTAATGTGCATCGGACCTCATCACGGAAAAATTGACTTTTTTTTCCTCAGGTTCTTTGGCCCCAAGAAGAGGGGGAGACCCAAGGGGGGGGGTACTGTTACGCCGAGCGCTCCGGGTCCCCGCTCCTCCCCGGAGCGCTCGCTTCACTCTCCCTGCGGCAGCGCTCCGGTCACGTCCTCTGACGCGGGGCGCTGCGATTCCGCTGCCAGACGGGTTGCGTTTCGCGATGCGGGTAGCGCCCGCTCGCGATGCGCACCCCGGCTCCCCTACCTGACTCGCTCTCCGTCTGTTCTGTCCCGGCGCGCGCGGCCCCGCTCCCTAGGGCGCGCGCGCGCCGGGTCTCTGTGATTTAAAGGGCCACTGCGCCGCTGATTGGCGCAGTGGTTCCAATTAGTGTTTACACCTGTGCACTTCCCTATATCTCCTCACTTCCCCTTCACTCCCTTGCCGGATCTTGTTGCCTTAGTGCCTAGTGTAAGCATTCCCTTGTCTGTTCCTAGCCCGTGTTCCTGACCTCCTGCCGTTGCCCCTGACTACGATCCTTGCTGCCTGCCTCGACCTTCTGCTACGTCCGACCTTGCTTCTGCCTACTCCCTTGTACCTCGCCTATCTTCAGCATCTTCAGCAGCCAGAGAGGTAAGCCGTTGCTAGTGGATACGACCTGGTCACTACCGCCGCAGCAAGACCATCCCGCTTTGCGGCGGGCTCTGGTGAAAACCTGTAGTGGCTTAGAACCGGTCCACTAGCGCGGTCCTCGCCATCCCTCTCTGGCACAGAGGATCCACTACCTGCCAGCCGGCATCGTGACAAGGTGAACTTACTTAGGTAGCGTCGCAGGACCTGCGGTTCACGTGATGCGTTCCAAAGACTCTATGGTTTGTAGTTCAAGGACCTTTGGAGGAAGTCAGGTGTTTACCCATCAGGCTATGTAACGGTGAGTGACAGCTGACTTGGACCAATCCAAAACGGCCCTGCCCATATAAGGGAGCGGCGGCCATTGCTCACTCCCTTGTTCCTGTGCAGCCAAGCAAGCAGCATCTCTTTCCTCATGGGCTGTTGTTGGAGAAGGATCTGCGCTGCTGTCATCCGTGAGTTTAGGCCCGATCCTTGCGGCGACGGCTGATTATTACTAAACTGTGAGTGTATCAATCCCTAAGCACTCTGCAAGATCACCGGACCATATCTATCCCCTAAATCCGGACGGATCTTCGCAAATTACCCTAAATTCTAAGACTTATATCAAAAGTCAAGGTCCGCAACAACTGTCAGTCACTGAAGTGTATAGAGACTGTATTAATGAGACTGTTACTGTTCATTGGATGTACCGCAAGCCTTTAAGTAAAGTTTGTTAGACCTTTAGTCATTTTATGCACCTATCGTTACTGGGAAGGGCTGCGATAGGCCGGAGAATTACCTCAGCATACTAGCCCACAGCCTGGCGTCACGAACAATAGGTTTAACCTTGACCCCTGATATACTAAAGCAAAACCCTGACTACACTACCCCTACCTCAGAGGCCTACCACATATGTATATGGTGTATTATCATCTTTATTATAAAATTGTCTCAGGTTAGGACTGTTGTCTGCTAGTTGGCACGACCCGACTTCCAGAGTCACCTTGAGTTGTGAAAATGCTGCAACCAAAGGAAGAGCTTCAAGAATTGTTGTCTCATGTTGGTATGTCTTAAAGGGGTACTCCGCTGCTCAGTGTTTGGAACAAACTGTTCTGAACGCTGGAATCGGTGCCGGCAGCTCGTGACATCATAGCCATGCCCCCTCATGATGTCATGCCCCGGCCCCTCAATGCAAGTCTATGGGAAGGGGCGTGACAGACGTCACGCCCCCTCCCATAGACTTGCATTGAGGGGGCGGGGTGTGACATCATGAAAGGGCAGGGCTATGACATCACAAGCTCCCGGCGCCGGCTCCAGCGTTCAGAACAGTTTGTTCCAAACACTGAGCAGCGGAGTACCCCTTTAAGTGTTTTTATGTCCATTATCTATGCTTTTCAGAGTCAGAAAAAGAATATAATGCTAGGTAGGTGTGTAGCAGTAAATGCTAATTTCAGTTAAATAATATAAATCTGTGGCACAATATCAAAAGCACCAACCACACTGTGTTATTTCTTCAAGAAGCAACTCTACACTTTCTTGCCTCAGGTACTATTTGCACATTTTACAAATTTGCATTATTTCAAAGAACTTTGTTTGGCCCCTGTGAAGGACTGTGTCTGGATAATGCTCCAGGGACTGTTTGCACTATAATTTATTTATTTATTACTTTGCACCTTGTGCAATATTAACTCTCCAGGACTGGGCGCCGAGGGCAGCTGTTTTTAAGAGGGGGAGTTTGTGATATCCCAGTATTGGAGTGCGTCCTGTAAGGTAAACATTGCTTCAGGTGCCTACAATAGGCCCTGCTGCTCAGGTGATGCTTTAATATTTATTTCTCTTCATTTATATTGTGTTGCACTGTATCTTTAAGGAATGTTCAGGATGTCTGTGGAGAGGTATGATGCAGAGTACTCATGTGACCCTGACTGTGCAGAGCTGAGTGTGAGCTGCAGTGCGGAGAGGAGCAGGAGTGTGAGATGGATCTCAGGGAAGCCTAACATAAATCTTCAAGCAAGTGGCTGCATGCTTAAAGTTCATTAAACTTTCTGGCACCAGTTCATAAAAAAAAAAATAATGTTTTCCATCGGAGTACCCCTCTAAGGACCACTGGACAGCAACAATGCAGCTACACAACATCCACAACACTGATTGATAGATCTCTCCTCAGACTCAGTTGTTTGAGTGCACACTCACTGTCTTGGTCATTCTCCGAGGCCCTTGTAGATTTGGCTCCTCCTGTCTAGGTAAATGTTCTCCAGCCTTCCTCGCCCATGAGCTGCCGGTCCTCACTACCTGCTGGTTCCTGCCATTGTCCTAGATGTTCTCCACCCACAATATTGATGGAGCCACAAGAGATAATGACCGTTACCTTCAGGCTAGCTGGGTGTAGTAGTACTGATGAGAGGTCACATGGCCGGGCGGTGTAGCTAATCCTGATGTTACTTGTGAAGCCCAATGACTCAATAGAGATGTTCCCATAGTACAAAGTGCAGGAATGAGACCTCTGGACGCTTGGATTCCAACTTTTACAGCTTTACTGAAGCTTCTTGTCCAAATCCCGGATAACACGATTACTTTGGCACAGATTGGAAGTTATAGCTTTTTGAGCCAGATGAATGGATATTTGGTCACTGTCCCTTTAGAAGATTAACTGAAGATTCATTGAGCAATCTCTGAGGTGCTTCTTAGCTTGTGTATATGTAATGACTGATGTAGACAAATATAGATGTCCACAGTCCTATTAGCTTTATCTCTACTGATGAGGATCTTCACAGGTTGGTCACCGTCATACAATATGTAGACTTTTCTTTACTCACACGGCTCTGGTTTCGGACACAATACCCATAGTTATCTATAGTGGAATAACTTTGTTGATGTGACAGACAACCAACACTAATTCAGATGGTGGATAGATTAGTGTATTGTAGAGAGGCCCTTGTCCAACTTTATTCTTTCTGATAAAGTTGAAATACTCCTTCTTGGAGAAGAAGAATTCACGAGCTTTATCCTCACAGCATAGACTGGAATAGCTAGTGATGTAGACAGTATTGTACCTAGAGAAGACACATGGTCTAGGAGTATGTAAGCCTACAATAAAAAGCTAGGAGATGTCATGGCCTGGGCCAGACGACTGACTAATAGGTTTGGGCCCACCTCTTCTCCTGGGAGAGGAAGGCTGGACTGGGGAAGTTTCTCACAACCATTGGTTGGGAGGATCATGTGACCAAGGCAGAATTCATCTGATATACAGTAATGCAGATTTTAACTCTTTACACTCTTGTTTCTTCCCAGTTTGTGCTCTGAATATGATACAACGCACATAAATACCATTACAAATAAATGTCTAGGGCCCCATACACATTTATGCAGATTGCAAAAACGTTATCACTTTATACTCTGCTGTATAGAGCAATGTTCTGCTGGGAGAGGAACAGGCAGGAGTTATGGGGTAGGGGAGTAGGCAGGCTGGGAGGACGGTGTTGAAGAGCTGAAGAAAGCAATGCATTCTGGGTATTGTAGTACTGAGCAAGTGCTCAAACAGGAAGCAAAGTGATTATCTGACATAGGAAGAGACAGACACACAAATCAAGTGGATTTAGTGGCTTCAGAACTGGGACAGACAGGTAAATAATACTAAACGCTTCTGCAGCATTTTTACTTACTGACTGATGTCACCCTAATCAGACCCCATTTTATTTATACAGAAATCCAGGGGATTCCGAAGGGTTCACTTACTTTTACTTCAAACAACACATCTTTGTCCATTTATTTTATTAATGATGTAAAATATTATCCTTATTTCCCCCATGAAATGAAATCTCTAGACTGAAGAATATATTTAGGGATTTCAGTATAACAGCTGTAATTAGTGGCGCCCCCGGGGATGGGAGGCTGGTACTGCACGTCTGTATGGATGATATTAAAGCTGCTCATAACTCAGCCGTCACTTTATTGCCTGAATGTGCGGAGACAACGGCAAGAAGTCACACAGAGGACACATTGTGGCCAGGTTGGTCTTGTGCTGGGGACATGTTCTAGACTCTGACCCATATGATGATGGAGGGGGCCCCTTGTATAGATGAGAGCTGTGGGGATAATAAAGGGTCAGAGTCCAGTACAGATGGGCAGAGGGGTAACATGAAGCCGCACCCACCTATCATGCATCTATGGCACCCACCTATCACGTATCAGTCATTATAATGGTGACTTCTTGTGTGGACCCCTCAGAGCCTGGATGGGACCATCTCTGAACACACGGCTGCAAGATAATCCGAGAAGAAAACTGACTTAAGTTCCTCTTGAATTGTAGATGTTGCTGATATTCCCTACATACAGATGAGATTCAGAAGCCTTAAAGGGGCGCTCCATGACTTATGGGTGTCCCCTACTTATGGGATGCCATCAAGATTTCATCAATGGGGTCCTACCTCCTAAACCCCCACCATCCAACCCCATGAAGATCCTTCTGTATTATAGTATATAGTATAGTATAAGGTTCACAACCTCCTCTATATACCACTATAGGTTGTTCTGGGACCTTCTGATCGGTTGCATACGTCCAGACACGGCGCTGCTCCCGAGTAATGTGACATTTATTGGATAAAACTTCATACAGGATGTAGTATGCACTGGTCGACACGTTTCGGGCTCAGACTGAGCCCTTTCTCAAGTTGATGCACAACTTGAGAAAGGGCTCAGTCCGAGCCCGAAATGCGTCGACCAGTGCATACTACATCCTGTATGAAGTTTTATTCCATTAAATGTCACATTACTTGGGAGAAGCACCGTGTCTGGAGGTATTTTGTCCTGAAAAAACGCTGCTGTTTACCTGCCGAGATCCACTGGAAATCGGGTATTCCAAGGCTGCTGACCCGCTCCTGATACGCTATCACAGATGTTATGTTCTTAAAGGGGTACTCCACTGCTCAGAGTTTGGAACAAAATGTTCCAAATGCTTAGAGCTGGCGGTGGGAGCTCCTGACATCATAGCCCCGCCCCCTCATGACGTCACGCCCCGTCCCCTCAATGAAAGTCTATGGGAGGGGGCATGACGGCCATCACGCCCCCTCCCATAGACTTGCATTGAGGGGGCGGGCCATGACATCATGAGGGGCGGGGCTATGACATCACGAGCTCCAAATGCCGAGCAGCAGAGTACCCCTTTAACTCTCATTTGTGAGCATAACCAAACTACATCTCTCTCTATCACCTTTTCCACCGGATATAACGCACTAGGACTGCGCTCCTATATATTTTTTTGTGGGTTTTTAGTTGGATGTAGCAGATTTAAGATGGTTTACTGGTGACTAGACGTGTGACCTGACCGGCAGACTAGGGGTCACTGGACCACCCAACAGCTGTGAGCAGAACCTACAAAATCCATAATATGCCCCGTATGTATGTGATCTAGAACAACTCCAGATGACCTAGAACAGATTGGCCCCCAGTGACCCTGATTTACTACGACAGGTGGGCTTTCAGTTTAGTGGAATTTAGTTTTTACTGTATTTACTATTCTGGCGCACACTCAATTTTGGCGCATTGTGACATAAACATCCGACCGAGAATATTTCTTGTTGCTGCAACAAAAAATAAAAATATCAGAAGACAGAAAAACCTAAAAAAGGATTTTATAATTTCATAAAAACACGTTTTTATCACACTGTGCCTCCCAGTATAATATTCGGAAAATAACAAAAAATCTAGAAATGTTTTTAAAATGGAGAAAAAAAATGAACAGGCCTATTATAGTTTTATCCTTTTAACCCCTTTTCGACCCTTAATGTACCAGTATGTCATGGGTCAGGTAAGGGGAATATGGTGCAGGCCCCCAAGTTGGGTCCGCGTCATAATGGGGAGATCCATCTGTAATCAGCAGCTGACTGGATTGACGCACATCGGGACCCATCGGCACCCCAACGATTTAAAGGGGGGTATTCCAGGAAAAAAACTTTTATATATATATATATATATATATATATATATATCAACTGGCTCCAGAAAGTTAAACAGATTTGTAAATTACTTCTATTAAAAAACCTTAATCCTTTCAGTACTTATGAGCTTCTGAAGTTAAGGTTGTTCTTTCCTGAGGTTGTGCTCTCTGATGACACGTTTAGAAGAGGTTTGCTATGGGGATTTGCTTCTAAACTGGGCGTTTCCCAAGACAGGTGTCATCAGAGAGGATTTAGACAGAAAAGAACAACCTTAACTTCAGAAGCTCATAAGTACTGAAAGGATTAAGATTTTTTAATAGAAGTAATTTACAAATCTGCTTAACTTTCTGGAGCCAGTTGATATATAAAACAACATTTTTTCCTGGATAACCCCTTTTATAATGTGGTGCTGATGGGTTGCTGGGGAAGCACAAGTCCTCACCTGCAGCCCTTAGCAATCACGTGCAGATAACATAGATCAATGCAATAGCATCTACTGATGGCTTATAATAAGGCTCTATGTGTAAAAAAAAAAGTAAAAACTAATTTCAAAATTATCAATAAGATACACCCCCATCTAAATTTTAATCATCCCCTTTTTCAATTTTTCAAATAAAGCACTGTAAAAAATTATATATAAATAAACATATTTGTATTGCCGTGTGTATATGTTAGGATTCGGCTAGCTGGATGTGGATCCTCTGTGTCAGCGAGGGATTGGCGTGGACCGTGCCGGTGGACCGGTTCTAAGTTGCTACTGGTTTTCACCAGAGCCCGCCGCAAAGCGGGATGGTCTTGCTGCGGCGGTAGCAACCAGGTCGTATCCACCGGCAACGGCTCAACCTCGCTGACTGCTAAGAAGGCGTGGGACAGAAGGACTAGGCAGAGGCAAGGTCAGACGTAGCAGAAGGTCGGGGCAGGCGACAAGGTTCGTAGTCAATAGCAACAGCAAGAGGTCAGGAACACTGGAAATGGCAAACACAGAAGAAGCTTTCTCTAGGCACTAAGGCAACAAGATCCGGCAAGGAAGTGCAGGGGAAGTGAGGTTATATGGACAGGGGGCAGGTGGAAGCTAATCAGACTGATTGGGCCAGGCACCAATCATTGGTGCACTGGCCCTTTAAATCTTAGAGAGCCGGCATGCGCGCGCCCTAGGGAGTGGGGCCGAGCACGCCGGGACAGCACAAACGGGGAACGAGTCTGGTAAGCGGGCCAGGATGCGAATCGCGAGCGGGCGCGTCCCGCATCGCGGATCGCATCACGGCTAGGGACATTATCGCGGCACTCCCGGTCAACGGGTCTGACCGGGGCGCTGTGAACAGGAGAACGCTGCGAGCGCTCCGGGGAGGAGCGGGAACCCGGAGCGCTTGGCGTCACAGTACCCCCCCCCCCCCCCTTGGGTCTCCCTCTCTTTTTGGAACCTGAAAATTTGTGAATTAGGTCCTTGTCGATAATGTTATCATCGGATACCCATGACCTCTCCTCAGGACCGCAATTCTCCCAATCTACAAGAAAAATTATTTTACCTCTGAGCATCTTAGATGCGAGAATTTCTTTAACCGAGAAGACATCTGGGGACCCGGAGACAGGGGTAGGAGCAACAACCTTGGGAGAGAAGCGGTTAAGGAGAGAGACATGAAAAGCATTGGGAATACGGAGAGAAGGGGGAAGAAGGAGTTTGTAGGAGACAGGATTGATTTGGCACTTGATTTTAAAGGGTCCAAGATAACGTGGTCCCAGTTTATAACTGGGGACACGTAAGCGGATATACTTGGCGGAGAGCCACACTTTGTCTCCAGGAACAAAGACAGGAGGAGTTCTTCTTTTTTTGTCGGCATGCTTCTTCATCCGGGATGAGACCTGTATGAGGGATTTTTGAGTCTCTTTCCAGATGGTGGAGAAGTCCCGGGAAACCTCATCAACAGCGGGCAAACCAGAAGGCGTGGGAGTGGGGAGGGGGGGGGGAAGAGGGTGAAGCTTGGTAAAGGAGGAGACACTGAGGTTTGAGTGACGGGACTGGGAGCAGACGTGAGGCATTTTTTGTGGCAAGAAGCACCCCAGCTCTTCATCTCCCCGGTGGTCCAGTCAAGGGTAGGAGAGTGGCGTTGGAGCCATGGCAGACCGAGGAGCACTTCAGAGGTGCAGTTGGGCAAAACAAAAAGTTAAATTTTTTCGAGATGCAGTCCAATGCTCATGAGCAGGGGTTCTGTGCGGTAACGGCAAAGGCAACAAGATCCGGCAAGGAAGTGCAGGGGAAGTGAGGTTATATGGACAGGGGGCAGGTGGAAGCTAATCAGACTGATTGGGCCAGGCACCAATCATTGGTACACTGGCCCTTTAAATCTTAGAGAGCCGGCGCGCGCGCACCCTAGGGGGCGGGGCCGCGCACGCCGGGACAGCACAAACGGGGAACGAGTCTGATAAGCGGGCCGGGATGTGAATCGCGAGCGGGCGCGTCCCGCATCGCGGATCGCATCACGGCTAGGGACATTATCGCAGCGCTCCCAGTCAGCGGGTCTGACCGGGGCGCTGCGAACAGGAGAACGCTGCGAGCGCTCCGGGGAGGAGCGGGAACCCGGAGCGCTCGGCGTAACAGTTATATAATGTCTTAAGTGTAGATATTTGTAAAAGAGTGCAAACTTTTGGATTATTGATTGAAATGGTAAAACTCCCTTCTCATGTGAAATATCGGAATAGGAGAGAATACTTTAATTATTCCAGATAGTAAGTTTAATGTTTGGGATCTGCATCTGCACAATATCCAAAGGCAGATGTCACGTATGGGCTGGGAAGGAGTGCTCGCTAAGCTCACCCGCGCCCCTTGTCCCTGCCTACTTGTCCGCCTATCCTAAATGATGGTCGACAATCCCTTCCTAAATAAGTTAGGGGAGTCGAATGTCAACACAATAAAATACAATCCTGTCTGTTCTCAGGAGCAACAGGGAAACAAGCAACTAACAAAGACAAACTAAACATACACACATAAAGTCGATGTCAGTCAAACCGAGTCAAGCCAGGAGTGGGAAGAGGTGCCGAATCGCTATAACCAAAGAGAAGTCAGATATGAAGCCAGAAGTCAAGTTGCCGGGTATACAAGGAAATAAGGGAATGCTAGCTACTCGGGTAATGACTGCTTTCACAGGCATCTTCCCAGTGACTGATGCCTGGTAATATAGGGAGATGCACATGTGGTCAATCAGTAGTGTTGCTCACGAATATTCGCAATTCGAATATTATTCGCGAATATCGCATATTCGCGAATTCGCGAATTTCGCGAATATAGCGCTATATATTCGTAATTACGAATATTCGTTTTTTTTTTTGTTTTTTTTTTCACAGTACACATCACAGTGATCATCCCTCTCTGCTTCCAGCTTGTGTGGTGTAAAAAAGGCTCTAATACTACTGTGTGAGACTGGCGTGCGAAAATTCGCATATGCGAAAATTAGCACATACTAATTTTCGCATATGCGAATTTTCGCGCATGCTAATTTTGCATATGCTAATATTCACATATGTTAATTTTCGCATACGCGAAATGTTCGCATATGCGAAAATAAAACGAGAATATAACGAATATGCGAATATTCGCGAATATATGACGAATATTCGTTCATATATTCGCGAATATTCGCGAATTCGAATATGGCCTATGCTGCTCAACACTATCAATCAGTAGCTAGCCACTCAGAGAGCAGGGCGTAACCCGGCAACCTTGCAAACAACACCTTGTCAGCACCTGTTAACCCTGCTGGTGCTGACAGCAGATCTTTAAGTCCTAAAGGAAGTATGACATTTTTAACTAAAGGGAGAGATCAAATGGGAAAGATGCTTTCATAGTAGGGCAAATGTTAAGTGGAGTTCTATTTGTTAAACTAGATGCCCATTGTTCTAAAAACAGGGAGCCTGAGGTTGTAAAAGAAGATTCCATTTCAACCCATGACTTGCAGAGGTCCCCTATGCACCAAGGTTTCACCTGATCTAACAGTGAAGCTTAGTAATAGTGTTTTCAATCGGGACAGCCCAAGCCTCCTCTTTCCACTAGGAGGCCCAGATATCGTAAGGCCACTCTGGTTTTCTGATTTTTCCAAACAAACTGCATAAGAAGGTGTTGTAATGTTTGAATTCTATATTGGTATCTATATCTATTTGGTAACTAACATAGGTAAGTTTCTAAACTAATACAAAATTTTGGGTAGTAAAAACATTTTAGTGGCTGCTATTTCACCCACCCAGGATGTAGGGAATCTTGAATAGCTAGGTAGTGTTAGCTGTAGCCACCAGACAGCAGGCGTTGGTGGACTAGGAACTAGTACAGCAGGCATTGGTTGTACACGGTCCAAAGGTTGACTGTGACACAACTCTTCCTTGTTGCTTGTGCTATCTATCTGCATAGACAAAGGTGATGTAATAGACCGTCTAGGATGAACAATTTCTTTAACAGACATGCTTTTGGGTATCTTTTTGGGGTGATTTTTTTACTCATCTACTGGTCAACTTTAACTTTCAACGCTTTGAACTGCATTGTTACCAGGTAGGTATAAGGCAAGTTTGATAAAACCAAGAATATAAACATGCAGTTGCTTTAGAAGGATAATGGGTGTTGGATGTATACGTTTTTATTTGCACTGCTGTGTCACAACAACCAGGAAGATATAATGCGTGTTTGATGAAACCAAGAATATTCATGAAAACTGTGTTTACAAGGCAGATACGTGTCACATCCACACACTTTTTTTGTTCACTGCTGTTTCACAGCTAGAAAGATGTAATGAGGGTTTCATTGAACCATGAAAACAAACATACAGCGTCTTTATAAGACTGTTGTGTTTTAATTGCACATACTTTTCAGTCCGTTGCTATGTTACAACCTGTAGGTATACTGGTTTGGCGATTAATCCCTGTAAATGTGAGTAAAGGCGCTATGCTGTGTTTATAGCCCTTGGTATATGTGTTACTATCAGGCAGGTCTGCAGCAGCAAAGATTTGTTCAGTTCGGTTCTGTCGTTTTTTTTTTGTTTTTTTTTTGTATGAGCCTTGAAATTGGCTTGCTAGGCTTTGTGGTACATGATGAGGCTTGTGTAGGAATGGACAGGAGGTCCCCCTATAATTAGCCCACACACCGAGGTTGGGAATGATCACTTCTTTCCTGTGGATTCTTGTATATTCTTGTAAAACAGTCTTCAGGGATTTCACACAAAAGTCATCAAAAATTTTAGAACGTTACACACAACAGTCTTTGGGAATCTCAGAGCATTACACACAACAGGCATCTGGGATCTCAGAGTTTTACACACAACAGTCGTAGGGGATGTATCAGCATTACACACAACAGTCGTAGGGGATCTCAGAACATTACACACAATAATGGTAGGGGATCTCACAGCATTACACACAAAAGTCATAGGGGATCTCAGAGCATGACACACAACAGTTGTTGGGGATCTCAGAGCATTACACACAATAATCGTAGGAGATCTCAGAGCATTACACACAACAGTCGTAGGGGATCTCAGAGTATTACACACAAAAGTCATCGGGAATCTCAGAGCATTACACACAACAGTCGTAGGGGATCTCAGAGCATTACACACAACAGTCATAGGGGATCTCATAGCATTACACACAGCAGTCATAGGGGATCTCAGAGCATTACACACAACAGTCGTAGGGGATCTCAGAGCATTACACACACTAGTCATAGGGGATCTCAGAGCATTACACACAACAGTTGTAGGGGATCTCAGAGCATTACACACAACAGTCATAGGGGATCTCACAGCATTACACACAGCAGTCATAGGGGATCTCTCAGCATTACACACAATAATGATAGGGGATCTCCCAGCATTACACACAACAGTTGTAGGGGATCTCAGAGCATTACACACAACAGTCATAGGGGATCTCACAGCATTACACACAAAAGTCGTAGGGCATCTCAGAGCATTACACACAACAGTCATAGGGGATCTCACAGCATTACACACAGCAGTCATAGGGGATCTCACAACATTACACACAATAATGGTAGGGGATCTCAAAGCATTACACACAACAGTCGTAGGGGATCTCAAAGCATTGCACACAAAAGTCATCAGGGATCTCACAGCATTACACACAACAGTTGTTGGGGATCTCAGAGCATTACACACAACAGTCATAGGGGATCTCAGAGCATTATACACAACAGTCGTAGGGGATCTCAGAGTATTACACACAAAAGTCATTGGGGATCTCAGAGCATTACACACAACAGTCGTAGGGGATCTCACAGCATTACACACAGCAGTCATTGGGGATCTCAGAGCATTACACACAACAGTCGTAGGGGATCTCACAGCATTACACACAACAGTCGTAGGGGATTTCACAGCATTACACACAGCAGTCATAGGGGATCTATCAGCATTACACACAAAAGTCGTAGGGGATCTCAGAGCATTACACACAACAGTCATAGGGGATCTCACAGGATTACACACAAAAGTCGTAGGGGATCTCAGAGCATTACACACAACAGTCGTAGGGGATCTCACAGCATTACACACAGCAGTCATAGGGGATCTCACAGCATTACACACAACAGTCATAGGGGATATCAGAGCATTACACACAGCAGTCACAGGGGATCTCAGAGCATTACACTCAATAATCGTAGGGGATCTAAGAGCATTACACACAATAATCATGCGGGATCTCAGAGCATTACACACAACAGTCATAGGGGCTCTCGGAGCATTACACACAACAGTTGATGGGGATCTCAGAGTATTGCACACAAAAGTCATTGGGGATCTCAGAGCATTACATACAACAATCGATGGGGATCTCAGAGTATTACACACAAAAGTCATCGGGCTCTCAAAGCATTACACACAACAGTCGTAGGGGATCTCAAAGCATTGCACACAAAAGTCATCAGGGATCTCACAGCATTACACACAACAGTTGTTGGGGATCTCAGAGCATTACACACAACAGTCATAGGGGATCTCAGAGCATTATACACAACAGTCGTAGGGGATCTCAGAGTATTACACACAAAAGTCATTGGGGA
Source organism: Hyla sarda (assembly GCF_029499605.1). Classification (NCBI taxonomy): domain Eukaryota; kingdom Metazoa; phylum Chordata; class Amphibia; order Anura; family Hylidae; genus Hyla; species Hyla sarda. The sequence continues at coordinate 919,679 of NC_079190.1, forward strand.
TCTCAGAGCATTACACACAACAGTCGTAGGGGATCTCACAGCATTACACACAGCAGTCATTGGGGATCTCAGAGCATTACACACAACAGTCGTAGGGGATCTCACAGCATTACACACAACAGTCGTAGGGGATTTCACAGCATTACACACAGCAGTCATAGGGGATCTATCAGCATTACACACAAAAGTCGTAGGGGATCTCAGAGCATTACACACAACAGTCATAGGGGATCTCACAGGATTACACACAAAAGTCGTAGGGGATCTCAGAGCATTACACACAACAGTCGTAGGGGATCTCACAGCATTACACACAGCAGTCATAGGGGATCTCACAGCATTACACACAACAGTCATAGGGGATATCAGAGCATTACACACAGCAGTCACAGGGGATCTCAGAGCATTACACTCAATAATCGTAGGGGATCTAAGAGCATTACACACAATAATCATGCGGGATCTCAGAGCATTACACACAACAGTCATAGGGGCTCTCGGAGCATTACACACAACAGTTGATGGGGATCTCAGAGTATTGCACACAAAAGTCATTGGGGATCTCAGAGCATTACATACAACAATCGATGGGGATCTCAGAGTATTACACACAAAAGTCATCGGGCTCTCAAAGCATTAACCACAACAGTCATAGGGGATCTCAGAGCATTACACACAACAGTCATCGGGGACCTCAGAGCATTACACACAACAGTCGTAAGTGATCTCACAGCATTACACACAAAAGTCATCAGGGATCTCAAAGCATTACACACAACAGTCGTAGGGGATCTCAGAGCATTACACACAACAGTCAAAGTGGATCTCAGGGAATTACACACAAGAGTCATCGGGGATCTCAGAGCATTACACTCAACATTCATAGGGGTGTCTCAGAGCATTACACAAAACAGTCATAGGGGATCTCAGAGCATTACACACAACAGTCATAGGGGATCAAAGGGCATTACACACAACAGTCATAGGGGATCTCAGACAATTACACACAGCAGTCATAGGGGATCTCACAGCATTACACACAACAGTCATAGGGGATCTCACAGCATTACACACAACAGTCATAGGGGATCTAAGAGCATTACACACAACAGTCATAGGGGATCTCAGAGCATTACACACTGCAGTCATTGGGGATCTCAGAGCATTACACACAACAGTTGTCAGGGATCTCAGACAATTACACACAACAGTCGATGGGGATCTCAGAGCATTACACACAACAGTCGTAGGGGATCTCACAGCATTACACACAAAAGTCATCGGGATTTCAAAGCATTACACACAACAGTCATAGGGGATCTCAGAGCATTACACACAGCAGTCATCGGGGATCTCAGAGCATTATACACAACAGTCATAAGGGATCTCACAGCATTACACACAGCAGTCATCGGGGATCTCAAAGCATTACACACAACAGTCGTAGGGAATCTCAGGGAATTACACACAAGAGTAATCAGGGATATCAGAGCATTACATACAACAGTCGATGGGGATCTCAGAGCATTACACAAAACAGTCATAGGGGATCTCAGAGCATTACACACAACAGTCATAGGGGATCTCAGAGCATTACACACAACAGTCATAGGGGATCTCAGAGCATTACACACAACAGTAGTAGGGGATCTCAGAGCATTACACACAACAGTCATAGGGGATCTAAGGGCATTACACACAGCAGTCATAGGGGATCTCACAGCATTACACACAACAGTCATAGGGGATCTAAGAGCATTACACACAACAGTCGTCAGGGATCTCAGACAATTACACACAACCGTCTTCGAGGATCTCAGAGCATTGAAGGAGTACTCCACTGGAAAACTTGTTAATTACTTCTATTAAAAAATCTTAATCCTTCCAGTACTTATCAGCTGCTGTTATGATACACAGGAAATTCTTCTCTTTTCGAATTTCCTTTCTGCCTGACCAGAGTGCTCTCTGCTGACACCTCTGTCCAATTTAAGAACTGTGGGGAGCATGATAGGTTTTCTATAGGGATTTGCTCCTACTCTGGTCAGTTCCTAAAATGAAGAGGTGTTAGCAGAGAGAACTGTGGTCAGGCAGAAAGGAAATTCAAAAAGAAAATAACTTCCTGTGGATAATAACAGCAGCTGATAAGTACTGGAAGAATTAAGATTTTTTAATAGAAGTAATTTACAAATCTGTTTAACTTTCTGGCACCAGTTGATTTAAAAAAAATGTTTTCCAGTGGAGTACCCCTTTAAATACAACAGTCCTCTGGGATCTAAAACAATTACACACAACAGTGGATGGGGATTTCAGATCATTACAGACAACTTTTCAGAATCGGCCTTCAAGTCATAATTATAATGATTGGCTGATTAGATAGAATTGGACCAGAAACTAATTTCAGAAGATTCGTCCACCACTAAAATTGTAGCCGAGGTTCTCGATTGTCTACGTCCTCTTCTCCCTTTGTCTCTAGCTGAATTCTGGGAGTTTCCTTCCTTTTTAATAATTTTCCTATTTTACCATAAAATTGACATAAACAACCCAAGAGGTCACCAAACTGGGCCATACTGCCGTGGGTAGGGGATCTGGGAGATAATTGTTGTCTGAATGATGGCCTTTACTCATTACTGTAGGAGGGAACTGCACAGCTGGCCTCCGTCTTTTGCTATGAACGACTATACAGTTTCCTATTTTTTCACTTGTTTCACCTAATAGTCTGTCTTGAGCCCATATTTTGGCCCAAACCACTATAGCTGGACCCTTGTCCTTAGGGTTTACCATAAAGTGGACTTGTTGTTTTGGCATCGGACAAGCGTTGTGTCCAATGTTATCACCATTGTTCTCTTTCCTTCAGGATCGAGTTGTAGATGACTCCAAGATGGCCGACTGGTCAAACCAAAGCCTCATCCGCTTCACTCACACAGAGTTCGTCCTCTTTGGGTTTCCTGGGATTATAACACACAGGAAGCTGTTAACCCTTCCCTTTGTCTTTGTGTACATTCTAATCCTGACAGGGAACTTCACCATCGTCTACAGGATCTTCATGGAGAAGAGTCTGCAGGCCCCCATGTACTTCTTCATCTCCATCCTCTTTCTTGCCAACATTTCTTGCACCACTTCCATCACTCCTAAGTTTCTCCTTGGTTTGTCTCTTGGTTTGGACCGGATCAGTCGCGCTGGTTGTCTAGCCCAGATGTTCTCCATATATTCCATGACTATATTTGAGTCTGGGGTAATGCTCGCCATGGCTCTGGACAGGTATGTGGCCATCTGTAGACCTTTACGTTATAATGACATCATGACCACACGGACCCTGGTGGTGTTGACCTGTGCCTGTTGGGCCAGAAGTGTTTGTCTTGTGTCTCCAGTTGTTATAATGACGTTTTCTGCTCAGTATTGTAGATCCAACATCATCCTGAATTTTGTCTGTGAGAACATGGGTCTCCTGAGTTTGGCCTGTGGGGACATCTCCAGGCAGAAATTGGTGGGTCTGGTTGTCCGTAGCTTCATCACGTTGGGTGACTTCAGTCTTCTGGTTCTGTCTTACTCCACCATTCTCAACACGGCCATGAAGATCGCCACTGGGAAAACACGGAACAAGGCCCTGAACACATGTGGGACGCACCTGCTGGTGGCCATGTTCATCTACATGTGTACAATCATATCATCTATCATATACAGGATGCATAGGTCCATATCCATCGACATCCTCAATCTGGTCAGTGCCATGTACCTCATGCTGCCGGCCACCGTCAACCCCGTGATCTACGGCTTCAAAATAAAAGAAATAAGAAAATGTCTGACTAAATCCTGGAGGAAGAAAAATCACTTAACAAGAACATAAGAAAGAATAGAAAGAGAACAATGTATAAATGATGGAATTATTAGCAGTGTAGGCCCTTCCGGGCAGGGCCCTCTCCCCTCTGTATCAGTAATTCCCTATTTCCCACTCATTGAACTTACACGTGTGTTTATAATATGTATATAATGTCCTTCTAATAAATATATAAAAGTAACTGTGATTAAAGCCCCACCCCCTGTATGACATCACTGATATAATAGTAATATAATGACATGTGATCACAGCCCTGCCTCCTGTATGATATCCCTGCTATAATATAATAGTTATATAATGACATGTGATCACAGCCCCGCCCCCTGTATGACATCACTGATATAATATTATAGTAATATAATGAGCTGATCACAGCCCCGCCCCCTGTATGACATCACTGATATAATATAATAGTAATATAATGACATGTAATCACAGCCCCGCCCCTGTATGACATCTCTGATATAATATAATGACATGTGATCATAGCCCCGCCCCCTGTATGACATCACTGATATAATATAATAATAATATTATGACATGTGATCACAGCCCCGCCCCCTGGATGACATCACTGATATAATAGTAATATAATGACATGTGATCACAGCCCCGCCTCCTGTATGACATCACTGATATAATAGTAATATCATGACATATGATCACAGCCCCGCCCCCTGTATGACATCACTGATAAAGAACAAGCGATGATCCGGCACCAGTTAAAAGTTGTAGCTTTATTTTCTCTGTATCAAAAGGCACATATATCACACAGTAAAACCGACTCCCTCCACGGCCATACGCGTTTCAAGCGCATGCGCGCTCTTCCTCAGTGACGTCATGGATCCGGCAGGTAAGAGCTTTTATCTCTGCTAGCCCAGGTGAGAGGTGATTAATACTTTTCACTTCACTGAGGCTGCTTGCGCCTCCCCGCGGGATCACATGACTGGGTAGAAACTTTCCTAATACAAACTCAAAATAAAAAGGAGGTTATTATAATAAAAAGTAACAACACTGTATTCATAACCATTAATATCGCAACATAATCCCTATCATATTTGAATGGCTGTAATTCTTCTTACATATACATGTGGATAAATGTTAGCAATATTTGTTTCAATAATGGAATAGTAGTTCACGTCTTCTATTCATTCCACTTGGGGAACGAGTACCAAGGGTGAACTCCCAGAAGGCCTCTCTATGCTCCAATTTACTTCTGATACAACCTTGTCTGATACCCAATTTACTTCCATACCATAAATTCTGTATCCGGCAGTATTCCCACCATGCACCGTTTGAAAATGACAGGATGCAGCAGATTTATTTCTATTCAGAGCTCCCACATCATTAAGATCTTCTAGAGCTCTTGTTTTTAAATTTCGGGCAGTGTATCCTACATATTTTAATTTGCAATGTAAACATTCAATTACGTAAACTACATTTCTGCTGCTGCAATTCAGGTAACTTTTAATGTCCTACTTTCTGCTGCCTTCTGCATTTTCGAATTCCTTCGTCACCTTGACATAATTACACGTGCAGAAAAAGAAAAGAGGCGGAGGCGCTCCTTGTGGAGTAAATTCACTTCAATGGTAGAAGGGATAGAAGGAGAAATCACCCGACATAGTTGTGTAGCCCATACACAACAATGGAGATCGCGTGGAAGGAGCCGAGGTCTGCAGCCTTCCTGGTATAAACAGTCGTGGGTAAAACGGGCTTCTAATCCAGGAATTGAACGGCGCTGACCGGGATAAGGACACCAGACAGGTAGTATACCTTCCAAGAGGGATTTATTTTGTTAATGCAACGCGTTTCACCACGCATGCGTGGTGAAACGCGTTGCATTAACAAAATAAATCCCTCTTGGAAGGTATACTACCTGTCTGGTGTCCTTATCCCGGTCAGCGCCGTTCAATTCCTGGATTAGAAGCCCGCTTTACCCACGATAATTACACGTGCGGCAAACTATGTGTCCGCACCCATAAAAACCCTTTTGTGACAACCATCCACTTGCGTTTGATCGGGGTTCCTCCACAAGACTGGGTGACAAATGATTTTTTAATGTGGGAGCTTTTTTTTTTTTAAAACAAATTATTACAGTGGCCACACATGGCAAACCAATCTCAGGTAATACAGTTTTGGGGGCCAATAGTAATCATCCAACCCATACAATAAAAGGAATACCTGTAGGGGAATGAACCCGTCTTAAATGAAATTGCTCCAGCAATGAAATTTACAATACACAATTGGAAAATGTAATAGGTAGACTGAAGGAGCGAGGATACGAAAATAAGATACTGAATAGAGCTTAAAAAAAAATAGTGTCCAACAAAAACAGAACAGACTTAATTCATGGAAACAAAAACAAAAAGGAATTTGAGAACAAACCCACCTTGTCATTAACATATTCCCGCAAAATCAAAAATGTGGTAACACGCCATCTGCACATATTAAAACAAGACGATATCATATCTAAAATTTTGCACAAAGGTTGTAATATTGTTTCAAAAAAAAAGCTCCCACATTAAAAAATAATTTGTCACCCAGCCTTGTGGAGGAACCCCGATCAAACGCAAGTGGATGGTTGTCACAAAAGGGTTTTTATAGGTGCGGACACAAAGTTTGGCGCACGTGTAATTATGTCAAGGTGACGAAGGAATTCGAAAATGCAGAAGGCAGCAGAAAGTAGGAAATTAAAAGTTACCTGAATTGCAGCAGCAGAAATGTAGTTTACGGAATTGAATGCTTACATTGCAAATTAAAATATTTAGGATACACTACCCGAAATTTAAAAACAAGAGCTCTAGAAGATCTTAATGATGTGGGAGCTCTGAATAGAAATAAATCTGCTGCATCCTATCATTTTCAAACGGTGCATGGTGGGAATACTGGCGGATACAGAATTTATGGTATGGAAGTAAATTGGGTATTGGACAAGGTTCATTAGAAGTAAATTGGAGCATAGAGAGGCCTCCTGGGAGTTCACTCTTGGTACTCGTTCCCCAAGTGGAATGAATAGAAGACGTGAACTACTATTCCATTATTGAAACAAATATTGCTAACATTTATCCACGTGTATATGTAAGAAGAATTACAGTCATTCAAATATGATAGGGATTATGTTGCGATATTAATGGTTATGAATACAGTGTTGTTACTTTTTATTATAATAACCTCCTTTTTATTTTGAGTTTGTATTAGGAAAGTCTCTACCCAGTCATGTGATCCCGCGGGGAGGCGCAAGCAGCCTCAGTGAAGTGAAAAGTATTAATCACCTCTCACCTGGGCTAGCAGAGATAAAAGCTCTTACCTGCCGGATCCATGACGTCACTGAGGAAGAGCGCGCATGCGCTTGAAACGCGTATGGCCGTGGAGGGAGTCGGTTATACTGTGTGATATATGTGCCTTTTGATACGGAGAAAATAAAGCTACAACTTTTAACTGGTGCCGGATCATCGCTTGTTCTTTGCCACTGGACGATTGCCCTTTGCCGAGTGCGGACCCGAGCACAGAAATTGGTGGAGGTGAGCGGTATCATACTTTATCATTGTCTTTATGACATCACTGATATAATATAATAGTAATATAATGACATGTGATCACAGCCCCGCCCCCTGTATGACATCACTGATATAATATAATAATAATATTATGACATGTGATCACAGCCCCGCCCCTGTATGACATCACTGATATAATATAATAGTAATATAATGACATGTGATCACAGCCCCACCCCCTGTATGACATCACTGATATAATATAATAATAATATAATGCCATGTGATCACAGCCCCACCCCCTGTATGACATCACTGATATAATATAATAGTATGACATGTGATCACAGCCCCGCCCCCTGTATGACATCACTGATATAATAGTAATATAATGACATGATCACAGCCCCGCCCCCTGTATGACATCACTGATATAATAGTAATATAATTACATGTGATCACAGCCCCACCCCCTGTATGACATCACTGATATAATATAATAGTAATAGTGATCACAGCTCCACCCATTGTATGACATCACTGATATAATATAATAATCATATAATGACATGAGATCACAGCCCCGCCTCCTGTATGACATAACTGATATAATATAATAATATAATGATATGTGATCACAGCCCCGCCTCCTGTATGACATCACTGATATAATATAATAGTAATATAATGATATGTGATCACAGCCCCGCCCCCTATATGACATCACTGATATAATATAATAGTAATAGAATTACATGTGATCACAGCCCGCCCTCTGTATGACATCACTGATATAATATTATTAGAGATGAGCGAATTTTCAGAAAAAATTTGGTTCGATACAAATTTATTTGTGGCGAATCGCTATTAAAAATGGCTATTTCTGGCCTACATAGAGGCTCAATAGGGGTGTAGAACACTTTGCCTTGTTCTAACACTGTGTGCTGTGGGAGTGTGCTGTGTTAGTGAAATAATACTGTTATTCAGTAGGACATGCAGATTACAGACACGCTATCAGAATCACTGCCGCAGAGCGTCTGGATGTGGCAGATTTTGTATGTAATTTTAATTTTATTTTATTTGAATTTATTAAAAAAATTTGATTACCCATTCTGGTGACCATCGTGCTGGGGAGCTACCACCTGTTCCAGCCCCTGCCTCTCAGCGCACCCCCATACTCTGAGTGTCCACTTGAAAAGGGAAGGACTGCAGCACCAGTAACTTGGACAGGAGCACATTCAGCTTCTGTGCCATTGGATAAGTGGGTGCATAAAGCTAGAAGTGGCTGCAGTGGCTCCGCCAGACGAGATGTTCCAGCCCCTGACAGTGAAAGTGCGAATGTATTATTTAATCAGTTATGGTTCATTTTTATAGCTCTATCAATTTTTTGAAATTGAAATTTAGATTTTATAATAAAATGTGTGGTTACAAAAGACCAAATCCAACAAATAGTCACATGTCACATGGTGGCACAATGACAGAGCCCAGAGGTGGCAGCATCACGAGGAGACCATATAGTGGTTTAATAACACAGCCTGGAGATGGCGGAAGCATGAGGGAGACCATGTAGTGACTGAATGACAGAGCCTAGAGGTGAAGGCAGCATGAGGAGACCATAATCTGGCAGAATGACACAGCCTGGAATTGGCTGCTGAAAGAGGAGACCATATAGTAGCTGAATGGCACAGCCTAGAGTTGGCAGCAGCATGAGGAGACCATATAGTGGCTGAATGACACAGCCTGGAGTTGGTGGCAGCATGAGGAGCCCATAGGGCCTCACAATCCCTAAGATTAAAAGATGAATTTTCAATAGTGCTACCTTAAAATCTTTTAAGTAATGTACAAACAGCATGAGGAGACCATATAGTACCTGAATGGCACAGCCTGGAGTTGGCAGCAGCAAGAGGGGACCATATAGTGGCTGAATGGCACAGCGTGGAGTTGGCGGCAGCAATAGGAGACTATATAGTTGCTGAATGACACAGTCTGGAGTTGGCAGCAGCAAGTGGAGATCACATAGTGGCTGAATGACATAGCCTGGAGTTGATGGAAGCATGAGGAGACCATATTGTGGCTGTATGACACAGCGTGGAGGTGGCGGCAGCATGAGGAGAGCATATAGTGGCTGAATGACACAGCCGGGAGTTGGCGGCAGAATGAGTAGACCACATAGTGGCTGAATGACACAGCCTGGAGGTGGCGGAAGCATGAGGAGACCATGTAGTGGCTGAATGGCACAGCATGGAGTTGACAGCATCATGAGGGGACCATATAGTGGCTGAATGGCACAGCATGGAGTTGACAGCATCATGAGGGGACCATATAGTGGCTGAATGACAGTGCCTGGAGTTGGCGGCAGCAAGAGGAGACCATATAGTGGCTGAATGGCACAGCCTAGAGTTGGCGGCAGCAAGAGGAGACCACAAAGAAGCTGAATGACATAGCCTGGAGTTGACGGCAGCATGAGGAGACCACATAGTGGCTGAATGACACAGCCTGGAGGTGGCAGAAGCATGAATAGACCCTATAGTGGCTGAATGACACAGCGTGGAGGTGGTGGCAGTATGAGTAGACCATATTGTGGCTGAATGACACAGCCTGGAGGTGGAGGAAGCAAGAGGAGACCATATAGTGGCTGAATGGCACAGCCTAGAGTTGGCGGCAGCAAGAGGAGACCATAAAGTGGCTGAATGACATAGCCTGGAGTTGGCGGCAGCATGAGGAGACCACATAGTGGGCTGAATGACACAGCCTGGAGGTGGCAGAAGCATGAGTAGACCATATAGTGGCTGAATGACATAGCATGGAGGTGGCGGCAGCATGAGTAGAGCATATAATGGCTGAATGACATAGCGTGGAGTTGGCGGCAGCATGAGGAAACCATATAGTGGCTGAATGACACAGTGTGGAGGTGGCAGCAGCATGAGAAGACCATATAGTGGCTGAATGACACAACCGGGAGTTGGCGGCAGCATGAGAAGACCACGTAGTGGCTGAATGACACAGCCTGGAGTTGGTGGCAGCATGAGGAGACCATATAGTGGCTGAATGGCACAACATGGAGTTGACAGAATCATGAGGGGACCATATAGTGGCTGAATGGCACAGCCTGGAGTTGGCTGAAGCATGAGGAGACCACATAGTGGCTGAATGACACAGCCTGGAGTTGGTGGCAGCATGAGGAGACCATATAGTGGCTGAATGACACAGCCTGGAGGTGGCGGAAGCATGAGTAGACCATATAGCGGCTGAATGACACAGCCTGGAGGTGGCGGCAGCATGAGAAGACCACATAGCGGCTAAATGACACAGCGTGGAGTTGGCGGCAGCATGAGGAGACCATATAGTGGCTACATGACACAGACTGGAGTTGGTGGCAGCATGAGGAGACCCCATAGTAGCTGAGTGACAAAGCCTGGAGGTGGCGAAAGCATGAGGACACCATATAGTGGCTGAATGACACAGCATGGAGGTGGCTGAAGGATGAGGAGGCCATATAGTGGCTGAATGACACAGCTTGGAGTTGGTGGCAGCATGAGGATACCATGCAAGAGAATCCCATAGGGAAGTGTCTGGCTCCCAGACGAAATTATATTAAAAGTCCAGAATTTTAATTAGTCCATTTGAAAAATAGATAAGATGAAAAACAAAACACCCTGTGAGTTAAAAACACAACGCCGACGCGTTTCGGACCATTAGGTCCTTAGTCATGGCTTAGTCAGCCATGACTAAGGACCTAATGGTCCGAAACGCATCAGCGTTGTGTTTTTAACTCATTGGGTTTTTTGCTTTTCATCTTATCTATTTTTCAAATGGACTAATAAAAATGTTGGACTTTTAATAAAATTTCATCTGGGAGCTGGACACTTCCCTGTAGGATTCTCTTGCATTGTACTTATACCAAGGAAACGGCTCGGCGTCATCTGAATACAGATACAGAGTGCTTGGATTAACAAGACCATATAAGCAGTGAGCTGGCTACAACTTTTTCTTTATGACTATGAAGAAACCATATAGTGGCTGAATTATACAGTGTGGAGGTGGTGGCAGCATGAGGAGACCCTATAGTGGCTGAATGACACAACGTGGAGGTGGCAGCAGCATGAGGAGACTCTATGGTGGCTGAATGACACAGCGCGGAGGTGGCAGCAGCATGATATGTATTAAACTAATCCTTGTGTGTAGATAGCAAGCAAATATAAAAAGGCTTATACTTATCAGCAAATTGGCTGGTCAAGAGATGAAAACAAAAAGGTTTCCCAACGCGTTTTACACCCCCCCCCCCCTGTTCATCAAGGGATGATCTTTGGGCCGATTGTGGAGCAGAGTAGATGATGATCAGAACGCTGACGAGCTGGAACATGTGTCAGACGCCATATCAGCGCGTCCTTTCCAAACGTCCTACCTTCTATATGAGTAGCACAACCTGTGCTGCAGTTCAAAACTGACCTAGACTATATACGTCAGGAAACCATTTTAAAATTTACTGTTCAGAATTATCAGGTTCAACTAAGGGATCGAAAGAATAAGCAACTTGTTAAAGATGTAACGGATTTCAGATTTTAAAAAAGTGTATAACTTCCCTACCTCAGGAGGGAGAAATAATAAGACATCTGACCTCTCATCATCTGAACGCGAACAAGTGGACACAGCCCGTACCGACCGGTGGCGCAATCGTGGCCGAGGAGATTCAAACAGAAGGGGTGGCCGAGGAAGGAGGTGGTGGCAATATGACCAGAGATCCAACCCCCGCAATCGCAGACGGGAAGTGAATTCATCAAGATACTATTCCCAAGCAGGACCAAGTACCTCCTCTTCCTCCTCCTCAATAGCATCCTCCTCTTCTTTTTTAGAGGAGGAAATCTCTCGCCACCAGCAACCAACGTAACTGAGGGTGACACTCTGGAGATAATAACTTACCAGTGACCAAATTAATGTACTCAAGAGGGGTTTATCATTTGTACCTGTGAACAAATTTGATAAATTTTCATGGAATAAAGATTTACATTAATTCTGCAGTAAATTAGTGGCATCGGCTTTTTCACCTTCATGATAAAAGACAGTGCCAGGAGTTGGGAGTCTTAGAAGATGTTCTACCAGGAATACGCATCCTGGAGGAACTTCAGGAGCCCAATATGCGTGACCCAGGCACTGGTCCATTCACAGATTTACGTCCTAAGAGCCCCCTGATGCCACCTATGTCAGATCTTTCCAGCATAGACATATTTTACCGGTGGTTACCAGGGAGATAGAATCTATCCAGGATAGACAGCATTTCCAACACATGACCAGAGAAGAAACGCATGCCCTTATAACACTAGAAAAGGACAATGAATTCATTATAAAACCGGCTGATCAAGGCGATAACCTGGTTGTTCTGAATCATCAGAACTATGGACGTATGTGTCTAGATCTACTTTCCTGCAGAGAAAATGACACTATACTTTCTTCTGATCCCACCTCACAATTTGTGGAGGAGCTGGGATATTTCCTTCCTGAAGCTAAGAGTTGTCATTTGATTGATGAAAAGGAATTTCTTATTTCCTGCCAAAGCGTTAGTTGCGACCTTCTACTGCTTACCTAAGGTCCACAAGGGCACTCGCCTACAGAAAGGCCATTATTTCGGGAAATGGCTCGGTAACAGAGGCTGTTGGTGTCTATGGATCAGGTATTAACCCCTTATTAACCCCTTTTGCACTTTCGTTTTTTCCTCCTCACCTTTTAAAAATCATAACCCTTTCAATTTTCCACCTAAAAATCCATATTATGGCTTATTTTTTGCGTCGCCAATTCTACTTTGCAGTGACATTAGTCATTTTACCCAAAAATGCACGGCGAAACGGAAAAAAAAATCATTGTGCGACAAAATCGAAAAAAAAACGCCATTTTGTAAGTTTTGGGGGCTTCCGTTTCTACGCAGTGCATATTTCGGTAAAAATTACACCTTATCATTATTCTGTAGGTCCATACGGTTAAAATGATCCCCTACTTATATAGGTTTGATTTTGTCGCACTTCTGGAAAAAATCATAACTACATGCAGGAAAATTTTTACGTTTAAAAATGTCACCTTCTGACCCTTATAACTTTTTTATTTTTCCACGTACGGGGCGGACTCATTTTTTGCGCCGTGATCTGAAGTTTTTATCGGTATGGTTTTTGTTTTGATCGGACTTTTTGATCACTTTTTATTCATTTTTTAATGTTATAAAAAGTAACCAAAATACGCTTTTTTGGACTTTGGAATTTTTTGCGCGTACGCCATTGACCGTACGGCTTAATTAATGATATATTTTTATAGTTCGGACATTTACGCACGCGGCGATACCACATATGTTTATTTTTATGTTTTTTTTACACTGTTTTATTTTTTTTATGGGAAAAGGGGGGTGATTCAAACTTTTATTAGGGAAGGGGTTAAATGACCTTTATTAACACTTTTTTTTTACTTTTTTTTTGCAGTGTTATAGGTCCCATAGGGACCTATAACACTGCACACACTGATCTCCTATGCTGATCACTGGCGTGCATTAACACGCCTGTGATCAGCATTATCGGCGCTTGACTGCTCCTGCCTGGATCTCAGGCACGGAGCAGTCATTCGTCGATCGGACACCGAGGAGGCAGGTAAGGGCCCTCCCGGTGTCGGATCAGCTGTTCGGGACGCCGCGATTTCACCGCGGCGGTCCCGAACAGCCCGATTGAGCAGCCGGGTCACTTTCACTTTCACTTCAGAAGCGGCGGTCAGCTTTGACCGCCGCTTCTAAAGGGTTAATACCGCACATCGCCGCGATTGGCGATGTGTGGTATTAGCCGCGGGTCCCGGCCGTTGATTAGCGCCGGGACCCACGTGATATGATGCGGGATCGCGGCGCGATCCCGCTTCATATCGCGGGAGCCGGCGCAGGACGTAAATATACGTCCTGCGTCGTTAAGGGGTTAAGGAAATTTGTCACCACACTACCATCATATGTTCGTGACACTACTGATTTCCTGCAGAGAATAGATGGGCCGTGGTGCCAACATTAGGACCCTGGCCACGCTTTACCTTCTGCTGACATATCTTGCATGTGACTGTGTTAATCTCCTCCGGATGCTTGATGAAAAACCCCCACACCGCCGAGTAGCTGATTTTCCCACCTGCAGTCTGCACTAATTGACTGCTACTGGCGCCGTCTCCAGGAACCCCTGTTCCACTACCTCCCAGAAAGGTATGGGGCCACGAAGCAGGTGGTCTCCCCCGGGCACGTTTGGCTCCTGAATTTCCACTACTGCCACCACGCTGACTGCCAACCGTGCTACCACCTTGCTGCCTCAAGGGCAACCTGCAACTCTCTTCTCCTGATGATGATGAAGTCCCTTCTGCACCCGGCTCCCAATTGCAATCGGCTTCATCATCATCCTCCTCCTCCTCAGGTTCCCCAACAGTGTCTGCTTCAGGACCCTGAACACTTGCAACACCGCCCTCCACGTCCCTCTCCGCATCACTACTTGGCCGCCTAGCGGAGAAAGCGGCGCATGTCTCCTCCCCTTCTTGGCTGTCCAGTAGCTGCTGACTGTCCTCTATTAGATCGTCCTCAGTAAATATTGGAGCTGAACCCACAGCATAAGATACTTCTTTAGGAGAGGGAACAGCATAGGACAAAGGCAATGGGAGGACAGGGACTGCTCCCGGGCCATGCCAACTGAGGGTTGTGTCTGGGGAACCCACCGACTGTTGACTGGGGGTCAGATGTCACTTGTAATGAAGTGGATGAGCGTGTTAACCAATCGACGACGGCAGATGGGTTGTTGGTCGAGACACGACCGCTAGCTGATAACGGGAGCTCAGGCCTCTCGCTGCGACTCCTGCTGCCGCTCTCCACTAGTCTGCTGCGACCTCTTCCTGATGAATTTAGGCCTCTGCCACTCCTCTGAGCACATCCTGGCACTTCTCTTGTAAAAAAAGAATGGCAGCAGCACACTTGGTCAGCAAAATGGAGGCTCTTAGCGCACTTTTTGATCAAAACGTGTCCCCCCATCCACAACGTGGAGGTGGCCTCATATAGGATGGGATCCTAAAATTCACTCACCTCAGACTGGGCGACATGCTGGATCCACTAACAACCTAAAACCACCTCCTGTGAAATAGGGGAGGGGATGCACGGCTACAGAAGGAGCCACTCCCCCCACATTGCACAGCAAAAACAAAATGAAACAAAAATGTAGCCAGCACCTAAACCCAATACACAGGTGCATGCTGCTGTGACAAGTACAAGACATGTAAAAAAAAGAAAATGGCAGCAGCACACTTGGTCACGTTTTGATCAAAAAGTGCCCTAAGAGCCTCCATTTTGTTGACCAAGTGTGCTGCTGTCATTTTCTTTTTTTTACATGTCTTGTACTTGCCACAGCAGCGTGCACCCGTGTATTGGGTTTAGGTGCTGGCTACATTTTTGTTTTATTTTGTTTTTGCTGGCACTTCTCTGCCTGACATGTGCGTATAAGAGGGGAGGACAATACGCTTCACTACGCTTAAAACAGTATTTGTCTAGAAGAGCAGCAGGTGTGTACTTTTGGCTGTCCTTTTACAGTCACTCGGCCCTTAAGACTTTAACAGGAACAAAATGATACAACACTTAGATGTACACATGTGGTATGCACTTATGAGGGCAGTAGAATGCACTCCACTACGCTTAACAGTATTTGTCTAGAACGGCAGTAGGTGTGTACTTTTGCCTGGCCTTTCACAGTATCTAGGCCCTTGAGACTTTAACAAGAACAAAATAGTACACCACTTGTTGTACGTATGTACGATGTACATATGTAATATGCACTTATGAGGGCAGAAAAATGCGCTACAATACGCTTAAAAAAAGCATTTGTTCACACCAGCAGTACACACCAGTGCTGCAGCACACAGTCTCTGTGTACTACACCCAAAATTGTACTCTCTCTCTCTCTCTCAATCTCCATCCCTTCCCTATCAGTGGTTCTAGGCAGGATTTGTGCTTGAGCTGAATCGTTGCTGTTATTCTGTGCAACACACACTGCTCTCTGTCCCTCTCTGTAATAGAACACTGTGGACAGTGACTGGGAGGTAAATCGCTGCCGTAAGAACGCTTTTCTGTGAAATACACACTGCTCTCTGTAACAGAACACTGTGGACAGTGACTGGGAGGTAAATCGCTGCAGTAAGAACGCTTTTCTGTGAAATACACACTGCTCTCTGTCCTTCTCTCTGTCCACCAGAACGCTGATGTGACTAGGAGGTGAAACGCTGCTGGAATGAGCTTTTCTGTGCAACACACAGCGATGTCCGTCCTATCTCTCTGCAGTGTAATGAATGAAGTGACTGGCCGCAATATGGCTGCTGATTATATAGGGCTGTGGCATCAAAGGGATGACTGGCTGCTGATAGGCTGCATCCTGCATGTGATTCAGGGTCATCCCGCCTACCCTTGTTCCCGCCTTCCCAGGATTCCTTGCCCCGTGTCCTCACATGTGGATCCGCCATTTTATGGACCACAATAAATGGAGTTTAATTAAGAGATTTTCTCAATAGAATCCCGATGATATTCGCATTCCTTACAAATCGAATTTTTCCTGAAATTCGGATTCGGCAGATCTGCTCATCCCTAAATATTATAGTAATATAATGACATGATCACAGCCCCACCTTCTGTATGACATCACTGATATATTATAATAGTAATATAATGGCATGTGATCATAGCCCCTCCCCCTGTATGACATCACTGATATAATATAACAGGAATATAATGACATGTGATCACAGCCCCGCCTCCTGTATGACATCACTGATATAATATGAGAGTAATATAATGACATGTGATCACACCCCGCCCCCTGTATTACATCACTGATATAATATAATATTAATATAATGACATGTGATCACAGCCTCGCCTCCTGTATGACATCACTGATATAATATAATAGTAATATAATGACATGTGATCACAGCTCCGCCCCCTGTATGACATCACTGATATAATATAATAGTAATATAATGACATGTGATCACAGCCCCGCCCCCTGTATTACATCACTGATATAATATAATAGTAATATAATGACATGTGATCACAGCCCCGCCCCCTGTATGACATCACTGATATAATATTATAATAATATAATGACATGTGATCACAGCCCCGCCCCCTGTATGACATCACTGATATAATATAATGACATGTGATCACAGCCCCACCCCCTGTATGACATCACTGATATAATATAATAGTAATATGATGACATGTGATCACAGCCCCGCCTCCTGTATGAAATTACTGATATAATATAATAGTAATATAATGACATGCGATCACATCCCCGCCCCCTGTATGACATCACTGATATAATATAATAGTAATATAATGACATGTGACCACAGCCCCGCCCCCTGTATGACATGATTGATAAAATATAATAGTAATATAATGACATGTGATCACAGCCCCGCCCCCTGCATGACCTCACTGATATAATATTATAGTAAAATAATGTCATGTGATCACAGCCCCGCCCCCTGTATGACATCACTGATATAATATAATAGTAAAATAATAACATGTGATCACAGCCCTGCCCCTGTATGACATCACTGATATAATATAATAATAATATAATTACATGTGATCACAGCCCCACCCCTGTATGACATCACTGATATAATAGTAATATATTGACGTGTGATCACAGCCCCACCCCCTGTATGACATCACTGATATAATATAATAGTAATATAATGACATGTGATCACAACCCTGTCCCTGTATGACATCACTGATTTAATATAATAGTAATATAATGACATGTGATCACAGCCCCACCCCCTATATGACATCACTGATATAATATAATAGTAAAATAATGACATGTGATCACAGCCCCACCCCCTGTATGACATCACTGATATAATATAAGAGTAATATAATGACATGTGATCACAGCCCTGCCCCCGTATGACATCACTGATATAATATAATAGTAATAGTGATCACAGCTCCGCCCACTGTATGACATCACTGATATAATATAATAGTAATATAATGACATATGATCACAGCCCCGCCCTCTGTATGACATCACTGATATAGTAATATAATGACATGTGATCACAGCCCCGCCCCCTATATGACATCACTGATATAATATAATAGTAATATAATCACATGTGATCACCGCTATAACCTGATGTTATTATATACCTCTGTACACATGGCCCTCACCATCCCCCATAGATATATATATATATATATATATATATATATATATTGTGAATCGCTCTTGCAGACAGGTGCGGTTGCAGTATAGAGGCAAGGAAACAGTATTTTCCAAATCAAAGTTCAGTGTTTTATTCATACTTGGCACACAGCAAACAGTCTTTAAATGCAGAACAAAAGAAAACATAACAATAGTCCACCTGTATTCCTTAGGTGTTTGTTCACACCTGAGTACATGCCATGCGGCATCAAGCAAGTCTTTTCCAGGCCTCCAGGCAGACTGTTCACCAGCTTCCAACCTTGGAGCAAACGTAGGGAAGAACTCCACTCTCAGCTCTCTATGGCTGTGTGAGCTGCGACTAGCAAATCCTCCTCAGCTGGTGAAGCAGGTTGACTTTAACCCCTTAAGGACCACAGGCTTATGGATACGCCCTTGGTCGCTGGTACTTAAGGACCAAGGGCGTACCTGTACGCCCGTGGGAATTTCGGTCCCCGACACGCGCCGGGCGGGGACCGGACCAGGGTGACTGCTAATATCGATCAGCAGGCACTCCGTGCAAATGCCCAGGGGGGTCATCAGCGACCAGTTGAACCGGAGATACTTGGTGATCGGGGGTGTAGGATACACCCCCAATCACCTACTGTATCTATGGGGAGGTGGCGATTTTGTCACCCCCCCCCCCCCCAGGAGTGCTGCTATTGGACGGACAATAGCAGCCAATAGCAGCTGGCAGGGGAGGGGTTAATGTCCCCTTCTCGCAGCTCAGCCAGCTCACTGAGTTCAGTCAGTGGGCAGAGCTGCGAGACGGAGCCATGGACCCCCTCAGCCGTGATCGGAGCCCCCTCAGGGATGAAGAGAGCCAGTATAGTGCAGGGTGAGATTTCTAGTAAAGGGAAAGGTAGGGGAAAAAAAGTTAAAAAAAAACTTCCCCCCCCCCGACCCCCTAATAGGTCCTAAAGGGTCCGCATTTTTCAGTGTGACCCGGGCCCTATTAGGGGTTCATGGTGCTGCCATTTCCCCCCTTTTTGGGGGGCCGCAGCGCTTCCCCCCCCCCCATATAACGGTGTGTGATTTTTAATCACACACCGTTATATAAAAAGTTAACACTAAACACACACACCACACACTCCCCCCCTCCCACACACACATCCCCTCCCCCCACCACCGCTCCCCCCACTACCACCGTAGAAAAAAGGCGATGGGTCGCCAGGCATTTTCGGCGGTGGTAGCATACGCTTTACTTGCCTCCGAATCTGCCAGTGAGGATGATGAAGATACTACATTCCTGTGTTCTTCCTCGTCTTCCTCATCATCTAGTACTGATGATGAGTCCCCTGTACAGTGGCGGAGACGCCATCAGGTGAGGCCACGCACCCCCCATGAAAGTGGCCCAGTGGCCGGCACTAGTACGGTCGTCTGTGCCGCTCGTAATAGGAGTCCGACCCCCCAGGAAATTTTACCGGAGCTCCCTACCAGTGAACCTGTCTGGAGACCCCCAGAGGGTTATCAGCCACAGATTCCGGAGTTTGTTGGCGACTCCGGAATCCGGATTGACACGGCTGAGTTCACTGAAATTGACAATTTCAGTTATTTTTTCAGTGCCACTATATTCCCTCGAAGCGGGCGCGGTATGGCGTGAAGCTTTACAAACTCTGTGAGAATACCTCCGGGTACACTTACAAGTTTAGAGTATATGTGGGACGGGATTCCCGTATAGAACCCCCAGAATGTCCCCCCACTCTGGGTGTTAGCGGGAAAATCGTTTGGGAGCTTGGGCACCCATTGCTGGATAAGGGTTACCACGTGTACGTGGACAACTTTTATAGCAGCATCCCTCTCTTCACATCCGTTGCTGCCAGATCCACGTCGGCTTGTGGGGCCGTGCGGAAGAATCAGAGAGGCCTCCCTCTAAATTTTGTTCAGACACCTATTCCCAAGGGTGAGTCCCGTGCCCTTGCCCATGAAAACTTGTTGCTGGTCAAGTATAAGGATAAGAGGGATGTCCTTATGCTGACCACAATTCATGGTAACGGCAGCTCACCTGTCCCTGTGCGAGGTACCACAACAACAGTCCTCAAGCCCGATTGTACTCGGGACTACAATCAGTACATGGGGGAGTTGATCTTTCTGATCAAGTCCTCAAGCCATACATGGCCATGGGCAAAACACGGGTATGGTACAAGAAAGTTGCGGTCTACTTGGTACAGGTTGCCATGTACAACTCTTTTGTACTGTCCCAGTACGCTGGCAACACAGGGACATTCCTGCAGTTCCAAGAAGAAGTCCTAAAGGTCCTGATCTTTGGCGACCGGGAAAGAGCAGGCTGGACTTCCCAAGAAACTGGAGTTATAGGTGCCAGGATCATCCCAGGCCAACACTTTCCAGATGAGGTCCCCCAGAAAAGATGCAGAGTGTGTAACAGGATGATACGGAAGGACAAGAGGGGGATACGGAAGGACAAGTGGGGGATACGGAAGGACAAGAGGGGGATACGGAAGGACAAGAGGGGGATACGGAAGGACAAGAGGGGGATACGGAAGGACAAGAGGGGGATATGGAAGGACAAGAGAGGGATACGGAAGGACAAGAGGGGGATACGGAAGGACAGCACCACTCAATGTGACACTTGTCCCGATCCTCCAGGCCTCTGCATTAAGAATTGCTTCAGGGAGTATCACACTTCCATGAAGTACTAAATTTTCTCTTTTCATTTAAATTTTCCATAATTTGACCCCAATGTACCAAGTCCAGAATACATTCCAAGTTTTACCCCATAAAACCACTAAATTGTACAATATAAAAAAATAAAACCTGATAAGACCTCTGGGGGTATTTTTTCCAAAAATGGGTCATGGGTCACTGAGTCACTATCATCGGGGACTTTTTATGTTGCCTCAAATGCGCAGCGCTCTTTTTCCACCTGAGCGGCATTTGAGGCAACAGGTTAGGGACGGCCACACACATCACATTCCCAGAATGATGATTCAGAGCATAGGGTTTGGGGTGGGCATATTCTTTAGTTTTGACTATGCTCTGGGTCACCATTCTGGGAACATAACCTGTTTAATAATTTTTATTTATGTCCCACTGTACCACAATTATTTACCCCATGTAATGCCCCTTGAGGGGGGTCCCACTGTTCTGGCTCCATACGCAGCTATACAGACGCTCAAGGCCCCTGAATGCACTCCTGCACTTCCAAGACCGGTGTGCATCTGCAGAGCTGTATACGCCCATATATGAGGTATGTCCTTACTCCAAAGAAATGTATTTTCAAATTTACGGTGACATTTTCTCCTGTTACCACTTGTAAAAATGAAAAATTTGGGGTAACCACAGTATTTTAGTGTAAAAAAATTTAAAAAAATTCCTTTTCACATCACACTTTAATGAACATTTATCAAACACCTAAGTGGTGTTAAGGCTCACTGTACCCCTTGTTCAATTCCTTGAAGGGTGTAATTTCCAAAATAGTATGTCATGTGTTTTTCTTTTGTTTTTTTTTTTGCTGTTCTGGCACCATAGGGGTTTCCTAAATGCCACATGCCCCCCCCCCCCCCCATTTCAACAACATTTGCAAATGTGACTCCTTCTCTTCTGAGCATTGTAGTACGCCAGCAGTGCACTTGACATCTACACATGGGGTATTTCCATACTCAGAAAAGATGGTGTTACAAATTTTGGGGGGCATTTTCTCCTATTACCCCTGATAAAAATGTAATATTTGGGGGAAAACCAGCATTTTAGTGAAAAAGACATTCATTTACACATCCAACTTTAACAAAAAGTCGTGAAACACCTGTTAAGGCTCACTGTATCCCTTGTTATGTTCCTTGAGGGGTGTAGTTTTCAAAATAGTATGCCATGTGGTTTTTTTTTTTTGCTGTTCTTGCACCACAGGGGCTTCCTAAATGGGACATGCCCCCCAAAAAACATTTCAGCAAAATTTGCTTTCCAAAAGCCAGATGTGACTCCTTCTCTTCTGAGCATTGTAGTTCGCCTGCAGAGCACTTGACGTCCACACATGGGGTATTTATATACTCAGAAAAGATGGCGTTACACATTTTGGGGGGCATTTTCTCCTATTACCCCTTGTAAAACTTTTAAATTTGGGGGAAAACCAGCATTTTTGTGAAAATAAAATGTAATTTACACATCCAAATTTAACGAAAAGTCGTGAAACACCTGTGGGGTGTTAAGGCTCACTGGACTCCTTGTTACGTTCCTTGAAGGGTGTAGTTTCCAAATTAGTATGCCATGAGGTTTTTTTTTTTTTTTTTGCTGTTCTGGCACCATAGGGGCTTCCTAAATGTGACATACCCCCCAAAATCCATTTCAGAAAAACTCACTCTCAAAAATCCCATTGTCGCTCCTTCCCTTCTGAGCCCTCTAGTGCACCCGCCGAACACTTAACATCCACATATGAGGTATTTCCTTACTCGAGAGAAATTGGGTTACAAATTTTAGGAAGATTTCTCTCCTTTTACTCCTTGTAAAAATTCAAAAACAGGGTCTACAAGAACATGCAAGTGTAAAAAATGAAGATTTTGAATTTTCTCCTTCACTTTGCTGCTATTCCTGTGAAACACCTAAAGGGTTAACACACTTTCTGAATGTCATTTTGAATACTTTGAGGGGTGCAGTTTTTATAATGGGGTCATTTGTGGGGTATTTCTAATATGAAGACCCTTCAAATCCACTTCAAAACTGAACTGGTCCAAAATTCCAATTTTGAAAATTGATGCTGAACTTTGAAGCCTCTGATGTCGTCCAAAAGTAAAAACATCTCAACTTTATGATGCAAACATAAAGTAGACATATTGTATATGTGAATCAATATATCATTTATTTGGAATGTCTATTTTCCTTACAAGCAGAGAGCTTTAAAGTTAGAAAAATGCGCTCACAGCGTTCTCCTGTTCGCATCGCCCCGGTCAGACCCGCTGACCGGGTGCGCTGCGATAATGTCCCCAGCCGGGATGCGATTCGTGATGCGGGACGCGCCCGCTCGCGGTGCGCATCCCGACCCGCTTACCAGACTCGTTCCCCGTCTGTGCTGTCCCGGCGTGGGCGGCCCCCCTCCCTAGGGCACGCACGCGCCGGCTCTTTGCGATTTAAAGGGCCAGTGCGCCACTGATTGGCGCATGGTTTTAATTAGTGTGTTCACCTGTGCACTTCCCTATATTACCTCACTTCCCCTTCACTTCCTTGCCGGATCTTGTTGCCATTGTGCCAGTGAAAGCGTTCCTTGTGAATCCCAAGCCAGTGTTCCAGACCTCTTGCCGTTGCCCCTGACTACGATCCTTGCTGCCTGCCCTGACCTTCTGCTACGTCCGACCTTGCTCTTGTCTACTCCCTTGTACCGCGCCTATCTCAGCAATCAGAGAGGTTGAGCCGTTGCCGGTGGATACGACCTGGTTGCTACCGCCGCTGCAAGACCATCCCACTTTGCGGCGGGCTCTGGTGAAAACCAGTAGCAACTTAGAACCGGTCCACCGACACGGTCCACGCCAATCCCTTTCTGACACAGAGGATCCACCTCCAGCCTGCCGAATCCTGACAATTTTCTATTTTTTCATCAAATTTTGAAATTTTTCACCAAGAAATTATGCAAGTATCGACGAAAATTTACCACTAACATAAAGAAGAATATGTCACGAAAAAACAATCTCGGAATCAGAATGAAAAATAAAAACTTCCTAAAGTTATTAATGCTTAAAGTGACAGTGGTCAGATGATCAAAAAATACTCTGGTCCTTAAGGTGAAAATGGTCTTGGTCCTTAAGGGGTTAAGGCCAACAAAAGGCGGCCTGGATTGTGGGGAATGGCCCCCACCCTGAACTTGGTCATTCCCTGTAAGAGCCGTCCCGGATTGGCCTTCCAGGAATACTACGACCACAGTGTCAGTCTGCATCGCAGCACAGACACTGAATGAATACCGGCTCTTACTTCACCAAGGCCAGGACCTCGTGGACACATATCGCCCATCCACCACCATGCCTTTCACCTTCTCACAATATATATATATATATATATACCAGTTATTTATTTAATGACACATATGTCATCAGATTATCGATGCACATCCTAGAGGCGGTGGCAGGTACTGCGCTGTAAACTAGATCATCCAATTAGTGCAATAACTTGTCATTTAGTTTTCGTCTTCTCCCTTTTTATTAATAAATACATTAGAATATTCATCTTGTTTCCCCTGTGACAAATCTCTCCCCAGCGAGATCTTATAACGAGGAAAATAGTGATAACTGTTGTAATTAGTGCAATTAGTGGAGCCCCCAGGGACAGGAGGCTGGTACTGCAAACCTGATATTAAAGCTTCTCCTCTCTCAGCCATCTTTTCATTGACAGGATGTGATGAGATAATGGAGACGATCACACAGAGGACGCTGCAGACAGGTTGGTCCCAAGTTTATGGAGATGTTTCTAGCGTCGTAATCCAGTCTAGGTCCCCTGCCCCCCTCCCCCGCTAAGACTGGGGCAGAAGAACCAAAAACCCATCCACCAAAGCTCCCCCTTTATTCACACTAAAATAAAGCTGCATGAAGTCCCCCTGGTTGTTAGCAGATGCCTGCCAGTGTTTTAATTCACACAGAGGTATCGAATGATGCATTTTGTATGAAAAGCTGTCGGCATCACAGGCTGTATATGTGGGCTGGTTGGAGTCGTGGTAGTCAGCAGACAGAAAAGCAGGCAGTGGTGGACCGGGAGTTTGGATGGTAGTCAGCATACAGCAGGAGTGGTGGACTTGTGGTGTTGTAGTAGGCAGCGGAGAGCAGGAGATGGTGGTTTGGTGGGGGTAGTAGTCAACATACAGCAGGAGTGGTGGACTGTAGGAGTTGTAGTATCCAATGTCCAGCAGGAGTGGTGGACTTGTGGGAGTTGTAGTAGCCAGCATGCAGCAGAGGTGGTGGTAGTACTGTTTAATAAGTGGGATCTGGCACAAAAGATTTACATTTCTTACTGAGCCATGCCTGATTCATTTTAGTGAACAGGAGTTTTTCCACGTTACTGGCTAACAATCTCATTCCCTTAACGGGGTACTCCACTGAAAACATCTTTTCCTCTATCCAAAGGATCACAGGGGTCCAGCCGCTGGTGACCTCTGCCATCTCCGCTGCGGCACCCCTGTCATTTGGTGCATGGAGCGAATTCTGCTCTGTGCCCTATGACTGGTGATGCCGAACACCATGCCCCCTCCATTCACATCTCTGGAGGAGTGACGGCTATGTACTAGCCGTCATGCCCCCTCCCATAGACATGAATGGACGGGAATGGCGTGACACCGCCTCCGCTGGCCCTGAGATCGCGGGAGTCCCCAGCGGCGGGACTCCCGCAATCTAACATCTTATCCCCTATCCTTTGGATAGGGGATGTTTACAGCAGAGTAACCCTTTAAGGGTGATGCCACCTGCTGCACTGAACACTCTCTCTGATGCTACACTGGAGGTTGGATAAAGTATTTTGTGTTGTTGGTGTTATAATGCACACAGAGGTGTTGGAGGACGCAAAGGCTTTTATTATTACTTTTGGTGAGTTGCAACAGAGCAACTTGCAGCAGTAGTGCTGGTAGAGGTAGTTGAGCGTTGACTCAGTAGAGAGCAGAGACTGGACCCCATTGGGCAGGTGTTTGGTGCAGGAAAGTCTTGGCAAACTGGCTACGTAGCTTCACTTTATAGGTCTCCAATTTATTCTCCGCCTTGAAAGGGGGAAAAAATTTCCCCATTTTGGCTTTATACCGAGGGTCTTAGAGTGTGATTATCCAGTCCTCATCATTCATGAGCACAATACGCCTGTTAGTCTCAGCAAGCAGTGGTAGACTAGTGATACCTGTAGCCAGCTGGTTGAGATATGTAGTGCACCAACTGTATGCAGGATTTTGGTGATAGGAGGCCGCTGCCTGAGGTCAGCCCACAGATTAATACTTTGTTCGGCTTACTTTGAAATTCTATTTTTTCTGAAGGTTTTCTCCAAAATGGTGGCTGCAATGCAGTGGGGGGGGGGGTATGCTTATCTTGTACAGGATTAGTAACATCATATTTTAATACTTTGGACATTTATGCACGCGGCCATACCAAATATTTTTTTTTTTTTTTGGCAGGGGTGGTCCAATTAGTCTCCCCTGATCCCTGATAATGCTGCGATCAGTATTGACCACCGCATCTGAAGGGTTAATGGTTAATGGTGGGTATCAGTGCAATCGAAGCGAGTGCAGCCCCTGTGCTCGCTTTATGTACACAACGTAAATATACGTCCTGGTGCGTTGAGTCATCAGGATGTACATTTATGTCTATTGTCCCCTAAAGGACTCAGCCCATTTTGACCTTAAAGGGGTACTCCCGTGCCAAACATCTTATCCCCTATCAAAAGAATAGGGGATACAATGTTAGATTGCGGGGATCCCACCACTGGGGACCCCCGGGACCGCTGGCGCGGCATCCCGGTCATCCGTGCATGGAGTGAACTCAGCTCCGTGTTGGATGACTGGTGACTACAGCCGCCGTGCCCCTTCATTCAGGTCTATGGGAGGAGGCATGACGGCTACACACTAGCCGTCATGCCCCCTCCCATGGACATGAATGGAGCTCCACTCTCCCATGTTCCGTACACTGCTGCTGTCAGCCAGGTGATCGCGGGGGTCCTTTGGATAGGGAATAAGATGTTTTGCACCAGAGTACCACATTAAGGAAATTTTTTTCAAATCTGACCACTACTTTATGTATTAATAACTCTGAGACGCCGATTCCGAGACTTACAACAACATAACCGCTGAACTATGTAAAACGAAAGTGGAGTATCGCACCCAGGTCAGTGAGACTACAGCTAACCTTTTCTTCAAAAAAATTAAGAAAAAGATGGCAATCATGCAAGCAGAAATAAAAGAAGGGAAAAGAGAGAAATTTATTGGAGATAAAATGGACTACTATAACTTTCAAATGTTCACCTGGAATGTTAAAAAATCCCAAACAAGACGTACATGCAGAGGTCCGCAGAATAGACGCCAAGGAGGTAAACCACGAATACCCTCTGATTTCTGGACCATGGATTCCGATACCAACCAATCCGATGAGTCCAAGAACCGCCCCACGTCCTGCTCCGTTCCAGTCACCGTTCCAACCAGGAGGGACAGAACTAGAAAGAGAAACGGGCGCGACAATGAGAAGAAATGGATTCTCATGGAGGGACTGAACTCTGAAATCGTCTGCAATAACGACATAATCCTAACCGACGTACCCTTGTCCTCTGAGTGCATTTCATTCCTTTGGTCTGAACTTTGGTCTTAATCAATCATTTTTTGCCCAGATTTGAAGTGGATTTGTATAAAGCCACCAAATACAACTGTTAGGATTCGGCAGGCTGGAGGTGGATCCTCTGTGTCAGAGAGGGATTGGCGTGGACCGTACCGGTGGACCGGTTCTAAGTTGCTACTGGTATTCAAAAGAGCCCACCGCAAAGCCGGATGGTCTTGCTGCAGCGGTAGCAACCAGGTCGTATCCACCGGTAACGGCTCAACCTCTCTGACTGCTGAGACAGGCATGGTACAAGGGATAAGGCAAGAGCAAGGTCGGACGTAGCAGAAGGTCAGGGCAGGCAGCAAGGGTCGTAGTCAGGGGCAACAGCAGAAGGTCTGGAACACAGGCTTGGGACATACACAAAACGCTTTCCCTGGCACAAGGTAACAAGATCCGGCAATGCAGGGAAGGGGAAGTGAGGTTATAAAGGCGTGGAGCAGGTGGGAGTTAATACACTGATTGGGCCAGGCACCAATTAGTGGTGCACTGGCCCTTTAAATCTTAGAGAGCTGGCGCGCGCGCGCCCTAGAGAGCGGAGCCGCGCGCGCCAGGACGTGACAGCCGGAGACCGGGACAGGTGAGCAGATTGGGATGCGATCCGCGAGTGGGCGCATCCCGCTATGCGAATTGCATCCCCGCCGGCAGTGTCAGTGCAGCGCTCCCGGTCAGCGGGTCTGACCGGGGCGCTGCAGAGAGGAGAACGCCGCAAGCGCTCCGGGGAGGAGCAGGGACCCAGAGCGCTTGGCGTAACAGTACCCCCCCTTAGGTCTCCCCCTCTTTTTGTCTGCTTGTCCCTTCATATGAGACAAGACCATTGGGAGCGACTCTTGAGTTTCCTTCCGGAAGAAAGAGAAGTCCTGGGTAACTTCATCAACGCCAGGCAATCCAGAAGAAGTGGGAATGGGGAGGGGGGGCAGAGGGTGAAGCTTGCCACGGAGCAGAGTGTTACCAGGAAGGGGGCTATGAGGAGGCAAAATCTCAGCTTGCTTTTTGCCGAAAATATCCTGGTAAGCCTTGGGAGGGGCCGGTATGGGTGGAACCTCAGGAGTTAGACAAGTGGGAGCAGATGTGAGGCATCGTTTGTGACAAGAGGAACCCCAATTTTTGATCTCCCCGGTGGTCCAGTCAAGGGTGGGAGAATGACGTTGGATCCATGGCAGACCGAGGAGGACTTCAGAGGTGCAGTTGGGCAGAACAAAAAATTAAATTTTTTCGTGATGCAGTCCAATGCTCATAAGCAGGGGTTCTGTGCGGTAATGCACAGTGCAGTCCAATTTTACTCCGTTGACAGAAGAAATGTAGAGCGTCTTGACGAGACGGGTTACTGGGATGCTGAACCTATTAACAAAAGAGGCCAAAATAAAATTTCCTGCAGAACCAGAGTCCAAGAAGGCCACAGCTGAGAAGGAGGAGTTGGCAGAAGAAGAAATCCGCACAGGCATAGTGAGACGTGGAGAAGCAGAATTCACACCAAGGGACGCCACCCCCATGTGAACAGGGTGCGTGCGTTTCCCAGACGCGGAGGACGAATAGGGCAGTCCACTAGGAAATGTTCGGTACTAGCGCAGTACAGGCATAAGTTTTTATCTCTGTGACGAGACCTCTCTTCATGGGTCAGGCGAGACCGATCCACTTGCATAGCCTCCTCGGCGGGAGGCACAGGGGTAGATTGCAAAGGATACTGGGAGAGAGGTACCCAGAGATCAAGGTCCTTTTCCTGGCAGAGCTCCTGGTGTCTTTCAGAAAAACGCATGTCAATGCGGGTGGCCAAATGGATAAGTTCAGACAGGTTAGCTGGAATTTCTCGTGCGGCGAGTACATCTTTGATGTTGCTGGATAAGCCTTTCTTGAAGGTCGCGCAGAGGGCCTCATTGTTCCAGGCTAGCTCTGAGGTGAGGGTACGAAACTGGATGGCGTATTTGCCTACCGAAGAAGTTCCTTGGACTAGGTTCAGCAAAGCAGTCTCAGCAGAGGAGGCCCAGGCTGGCTCCTCGAAGACACTACGGACTTCAGCGAAGAAGGACTGGACAGTGGCTGTGGCAGGATCATTGCGGTCCCAGAGTGGTGTGGCCTAAGACAAGGCCTTTCCAGACAGAAGACTAACTACGAAAGCCACCTTAGACCGTTCTGTAGGAAATTGGTCCGACAACATCTCCAAATGTGGGGAACATTGAGACAGGAAACCACGGCAGAGTTTAGAGTCCCCATCAAATTTGTCCGGCAGGGACAAGCGGAGGCTAGGAGCGGGCACTCGCTGCGGAGGAGGTGCAGGAGCTGGCGGAGGAGATGGTTGCTGTAGCTGTGGCAGAAGTTGCTGTAGCATGGCGGTCAACTGCGACAGCTGCTGTCCTTGTTGGGCGATCTGTTGGGATTGCTGGGCGACCACCGTGGATAGGTCAGCGAGACATGGCAGCGGCACCTCAGCAGGATCCATGGCCGGATCTACTGTTAGAATTCGGCAGGCTGGAGGTGGATCCTCTGTGTCAGAGAGGGATTGGCGTGGACCGTACCGGTGGACCGGTTCTAAGTTGCTACTGGTATTCACCAGAGCCCGCCGCAAAGCGGGATGGTCTTGCTGCAGCGATAGCAACCAGGTCGTATCCACCGGTAACGGCTCAACCTCTCTGACTGCTGAGACAGGCGCGGTACAGAAGGACAAGGCAAGAGCAAGGTCGGACGTAGCAGAAGGTCAGGGCAGGCAGCAAGCGTCGTAGTCAGGGGCAACAGCAGAAGGTCTGGAACACAGGCTTGGGACATACACAAAACGCTTTCACTGGCACAAGGCAACAAGATCCGGCAATGCAGGGAAGGGGAAGTGAGGTTAGTAAGGCGTGGAGCAGGTGAGCTAATTACACTGATTGGGCCAGGCACCAATTAGTGGTGCACTGGCCCTTTAAATCTTAGAGAGCTGGCGCCCTAGTGAGCGGAGCCGCGCGCGCCAGGACGTGACAGCCGGAGACCAGGACAGGTGAGCAGATTGGGATGCAATCTGCGAGCGGACGCGTCCCGCTATGTGAATCGCATCCCCGCCGGCAGTGTCAGTGCAGCGCTCCCGGTCAGCGGGTCTGACCGGGGCGCTGCAGAGAGGAGAACGCTGCGAGCGCTTCGGGGAGGAGCAGGGACCCGGAACGCTCGCCGTAACAACAACTTCACAAGATGTTTAATAAAAGTGAAACCCGTAATGTGAAGGTACAATCGAGAGAGGGTGAAATTCCGGCCATAATAGGCCCTCTGCGTTTTATACCTATTAATAATTCCACCACCAGTGATAGAGAAACCTTAAATATTCTATGTTCTCTATCTGATGAAGAACCTGCTAGCTCTTCTCCCCTTCAGATCGATGTATTGCGCTTTAGAGGTGGGAATCCCTCTATGTATTCTCCTTCCATGTCCTGTGGACTTGTTTAGCCGCGCTGGGAAGTAAGATATAAAAGCCCTAGTATAACCCCCAACCTAGGAGCAACCTATCCCAGGGTGAAGAACGAGCTCTCAAATGGTACAATCTAGACCTGACTAGAAAATAACCATAGCTGACAAGGGCAGAAGCACAGTTGTCATGTCTACTGATTATTATCTGAGTCCCAACGACTATTGGGAGACGGGTCTACATATGAACCCCTTTCTTCCAATCCCACACAAAAAACTGTTAACCAGCTATGGACCTTTTTGAGGTCCCATGTCTGATATCTCAAAAAGTTGCTGAGAAAATCCTCTCTCCCCGAAATGCAAAATGGTATTTCATACCAAAGGTTCTCAAGTCGCAGAACCAACCCCCAGGACGCCCTATGGTGGCAGGGATCAACTCTGCGACCAAACCTTTGTCCCAGTGTATTAAGTGGCTTTTTAAAAACACTCTTACGTTTCACTCCCTCATATATTAAAGATACAGGTGATCTTCTTATCCATCTTGAGGGGTTTCAATGGCATGACCAATTCCAACTTGCCTCTATAGATATCGAATGCCTGTATACCCGCATCCCTCATGATGCGGGTATACAGGAAATCAGGGAATTTCAGCAGGAAACCGATAAATCAGAGTCTTTCATTTCCACCATTTGTGACTCTCTGTCCTCCATTTTGTCACATAACGATTTCAAGAGTGGAGAGGACTGGACTAGGCAGGTCACCGGCACTGGGATGGGCACACCGATGTCCTGAACATGTGCAAACCTGTTCCTCGCTGTTCTTGAACGTCGTTACATTTACTCCAACCAAAATCAGTTTGTAGGGCACATTAGTCTACGTTTTGTAGATGATATTCTGATTTTGTGGGACAGTCCTCCCCCAGTATTTTAGAGTTTTGTTGATTACCTCAATGATGTCAATACTGAGAATATGCTCTTCACTTGTGTTTTTGGGGAGGCAGAACTGGATTTTCTTGATGTGAAACTACTTGCCAGTGAAGGTAACCTAGTTACCATGGGCTACCGCAAACCTACTACCCGCAATATTTCACAGCTCCCACCCCTTTCACACAAAGAAGAGCATTCCCTATTCCCAATTCCTCCGCCTTCTTCAGAATAAACAGTGACAATGATGTCTTCTTCCAACAGACTACTGAACTTCGGTAACGCCTGTTGGAACGACAGAACCCCCCAAAAAATGGTAAATAAAAGCCTAGAAAGAGTTAACAAAATTCAGAGAGCCAAGTTATTAACCCCTAAAAATAGGTGTCAGACTCAAAATATACGTTTTACTTTCTCTCTAAACAATACCAACTTTAATCGTGTCATAGCCAATGCCATTCATTGGCATTGGTATGTACTCGAAAATGATCCCGAGTTGAAATACGTAACTTGTAACAAGCCTTTAAAGGGGTACTCCGGCCCTGAGACATCTTTTACCCTATCCAAAGGATAGTGGATAAGATGTCTCACCGCGGGGGTCCCGCCGCTGGGGACCCCCGCAATCTTGTATTCGCCACCCACCTGTTTGAGCCGGGTGGCTACCACAGGGTCGGGGTATCGTGACCGCACCCCGTGTGATGTCACCCCCCCCCCCCGCTATGCAAGTCTATAGACTTGCATAGCAGGGACGGGGAGTGACGTCACACAGGGGCGGAGTCGTGACGTCATGATACTCCAGCCCCGTGGTCGCCACCCGGCTGTTTGTGAGCTGGCATTGCGGCGTGCAGCTCAAACAGGTGGGTGGCGAATACAAGATTGCGGGAGTCCCCAGCGGCGGGACCCCCGCGGTGAGACATCTTATCCCCTATCCTTTGGATAGGGGATAAGATGTCTCAGGGCCGGAGTACCCCTTTAATCACCTACCGAAAAAGCATTACTATAGCTAACAAGTCCACCTCCACTCCTCGTTCTACAGAAATTCAGTGGCTCACAAAATTTACCCCAAGGGAAATTTTCCCTGCAAAAAATTGTTCTGTATGCTCCCTAAATATTGCCAGTAGAACAGTATTTTTAGGAGATCATACTCATGTTGTCAGCCATTCGATCACCTGTCGTACTAAGTACGTTGTATATGCTCTCTTATATCCGTGTGGTTTCTTCCATGTGGACAAGACTATCAGGCAACTGTATGTCCGCATCCATGAGCACCTTAGGTCTGTGCGCACGGGCAGCGAAGCACCGCATTTCATTGCCCGCATGCTTGAAGCCCACGAAGAGAGTTGCTCTGACCTGAAATTTGCCGATCTGGAACGGGTTAATCCCCCCGCTGACGGCGGAGATCGCAGCATCTTGCTTCTGCAAAGGGAAGCATTGTTGATTGCGAAGCTGGATGCGACCGGAGCCCTAGGGCTCAACTATCGCAACGAACTTAATGCTTTCCTGTAATAACTGTATGTATTGCCTAGCAGTCCCTAGTGCTGTGTCTGTATTTTTGTATATTTTATTTCCATGTGTACCTGGCTGTCTTGCGATGACATCATTTCCGACTCCACCTGCATATACTGAGCTCGCGCAGGTGTGGACGCCTTATCCCGGCTTGAGGAAGCGCGCGTGTCGCGTGAAACAGTCTGTCCCACACATACCCCCGTCCTCACTGTCTCTGGATGTCTTCTAAGCACCAACTGCTGCATTAAAGCCTCTACTATCGTATGGTGAGTGCCACCTTCTCTACAAACTCTTACATCGGATTGCAATACATTATGTCGGCATCATAAAGTTGACATGTTTTTACTTTTTGAAGATTTTAGAGGGCTTCAAATTATGGCAGCAATTTTCCAAATTTTCACGAAAAATTCAAAATCAGAATTTTTCAGGAATCAGTTAAGTTTGAAATCTGCCTGAACCCCTCCAAGTATTCAAAATTACATTCAGAAAGTTTGTTAAACCTTTAGGCGTTTCACAGGAATAGCAGCAAAGTGGAGGAGAACACTAAAAATTTCAATGAGTAAAAGGAGAAAAAGTCCCCAAAATTTGTAACCCAATTTCTCTCAAGTAAGAAAATACCTCATATGTATATGTCAAGTGCTCCTTGGGTGCACTAGAGGGTTAAGAAGGGAAGGAGCGACAATGGGCTTTTGGAGAGCAAATTTGGCTGAAATGGTTTTTGGGGGGCATGTTGCATTTAGGAAGCCCCTGTGGTGCCAGAACAGCAAAGTAAGATAACAGCAGCCATCCCGACCTGATCACTGTGTCCGGAGATGCGGTGATCACGGAACACATCCCCATAAAGGGGTTAATTAAAGTCCTTAAGGGGCTAAGTAAAGTCGATAAAGTTGTTTCTCACAATCCTAATGTCCAGAGGCCTCATCCCTGGACCTTGTGTATGGGAACAGCTTCCATGGCAAAAGATTGTGGTTGGGTCACAGTGGTTGCAGGTTGGTTACATTATCCTGCCACCTGACACATCAGATAAAGGACTACAACTCCCAGCTGACCTGCATCATAGCTGCCTCTCTTCTTAGTTCCCTCACCCTGCACCACACAGGCCTCGCCCCCAGGGAAGTCTCTGCTGTTACTTACCACTTCTCTTCCTGCAGGTTGGTCATTAGTCAATGGATTTGGAGCTGAAGAACCAGACGTTCCCCTTGTCATATACAGAGTTCATCCTACGTGGATTTCCTGGAGTCTCCTCATTCCGGGAGGTTCTGGCCATCCCGTTCTTCATCGTCTACGTGTTGATCTTGTCTGGGAATCTGATCATCATATCCCGGATCTGGGTGGAGAAGACTCTCCAGTCCCCCATGTATCACCTCATTGCTCTCCTCTTTACAGTGAACATCACCTGCACCACGGCCATTGTCCCCAGCACTCTGTTGGCTCTGCTATGTGGACTGGATGGGACCTCTCTTGACGGCTGCCTCTTCCAGATGTTCTTCATGTACGTCATGGTCATGTTTGAGTCTGACGTGCTGCTCCTGATGGCGCTGGACCGATATGTGGCCATCTGTAGGCCTCTGCATTACCACGACATCATGACTAGCCGCCTGCTTCTCCTTCTGTCCATCTTGGGATTCATTGAGTGTAGCCTCCTGGTGTCTCCTATAGTGATTGTGGCCTCCAAGGTGGAGTTCTGCTCCTCCAACCTCATCCTGGATTTTGTGTGTGAAAATATGGTCCTCCTGAACCTAGGATGTGGGAATATCGACGACATTCAGATGGTGGGTCTGATGGTGCGGGTCCTGGTGACCGCCATGGACATCTCTCTGCTCCTGGCCTCTTATTCCAGGATCCTGTACATAACCATGAACCTAGTGACCGGGAAGTCTCGGCACAAGACGCTGCACACCTGCGGGACCCACCTGTGTGTTGTCATCCTGAACTATTCCTGTGGGTTACTGTCATCCATCGCGTACAGGATGCCGATCTCCATCGACCTGCAGAACCTCACCAGCGCCATCTACTTCCTCTTCCCGGCCACCATCCATCCACTTATATATGGCTACAGGGTGACGGAGATCCGGGCATGTCTTATAAAGTCCTGGAGGAGATGATCAGGAGAATAACATAAGTCGTGTAATAACCAGAGATGTATAAAGGGTTAATGAGAACATTTCCTGAGGGTTACAGAATCTACAGAATGGAGCCCGAGGCGAAGAGTGATCAGTGTATTATTATTTATACATCTCATTTACTATATTATTACTTATACATTTCATTTATTATGTTATTATTTATGTATCTCATTTATTATATTATTTATACATCTCATGTATTATATTATTACTTATACATCTCATGTATTATATTATTACTTATACATCTCATGCATTATATTATTACTTATGTATCTCATTATATTATTTATACATCTCATTTATTATATTATTACTTATA
Source organism: Hyla sarda (assembly GCF_029499605.1). Classification (NCBI taxonomy): domain Eukaryota; kingdom Metazoa; phylum Chordata; class Amphibia; order Anura; family Hylidae; genus Hyla; species Hyla sarda. The sequence continues at coordinate 955,787 of NC_079190.1, forward strand.
CATCTCATGTATTATATTACTTATACATCTTATTTATTATGTTATTATTTTAAAATCTCATTTATTATATTATTACTTATACATCTCATGTATTATATTATTACTTATACATCTCATTTATTATATTATTACTTATACATCTCATGTATTATATTATTACTTATACATCTTATTTATTATATTATTATTTTTATATCTCATTTATTATGTTATTACTTATACATCTCATTTATTATATTATTATTTAGACATCTCATTTATATTATTACTTATGCATCTCATTTATTATATTATTACTTATACATCTCATTTATTATATTATTATTTAGACATCTCATTTATATTATTACTTATGCATCTCATTTATTATATTATTACTTATACATCTCATTTATTATATTATTTCTTATGCATCTCATTTATTATATTATTTATACATCTCATTATATTATTACTTATATATCTCATTTATTATATTATTATTTATACATCTCATTTATTATATTATTATTTTTAAATCTCATTTATTATATTATTTATACATCTCATTTATTATATTATTACTTATACATCTCATTTATTATATTATTTCTTATGCATCTCATTTATTATATTATTTATACATCTCATTATATTATTACTTAGATATCTCATTTATTATATTATTATTTATACATCTCATTTATTTTATTAATATTTAGATATCTCATTTATTATATTATTTATACATCTCATTCATTATATTATTACTTATACATCTCATGTATTATATTATTATTTATAAATCTTATTTATTATATTATTACTTATACATCCCATTTATTATATAATTATTTATACATCTCATTTTTTATATTATTTAGACATCTCATTTATTTCATTATTTTATCTATTTACATTTATTGCTGCTGTGTAATTCTATAGACGTTATTATGGGTCTTGTCCTCCTGAGTTACATCACGTTCATGTCTTATCCACCAAATTTTTTCTTTATATAAAATTATGAAAACATAACAAACAAGACCAAACCTGTCATAACACAACACAAACATAACACCATTAAAATGACATCCAATCAGCATAACCAAAACCCCTTGGGGACACAGACATTTTTCAGATTTGTGTCCATTCTTTTCCTCCTCGCCATTTTACAGGTATAACTTTTGTCCCCCCCCCCCCCCCACAGACCCATATGAGGCTTGGTGTTGGTGTTGTGGTTGTTTTGTTGTGTGACCGATTGTACTTTGTAATGACCTTTCATTCTATCATATAATGTACAGCAAAACACAAAAATTATTGTTTGTGTACGAAAATTCTAAAGAAAATCAAAATTTTATAAATTTTGGGGGAGTTTGTTTTTATGCAGCGCACTTTATGGTAAATCTGACGCGTTCTCTTTATTCTGTAGCTAAGTGCAATGACAGCGATCCCCAATTTATATTTTTATATTTCTATAATTTATAGTTTTTCGATTATTGTACTTCTTTAACAAAATCACTACACTTAAAATCTTAATAACTCTAAACTTTTTCCGTATATGGGGATGTATGAGGGTCATTGTTTGTATGGTCTCCATAGTGACAGTGACAGCTCTCCTTAGTTACAGTGACAGGTCTCCTTAGTGACAGCTCTCCTTAGTTACAGTGACAGTTCTCCTTAGTTACAGTGACAGGTCTCCTCAGTGACAGCTCTCCATAGTGACAGGTCTCCTTAGTTACAGTTCTCCTTAGTGACAGTGACAGGTCTCTTAAGTGGCAGATCTCCTTAGTGACAGGTCTCCTTAGTGACAGTGACAGGTCTTCTTAGTGACAGATCTCCTTAGTGACAGGTCTCCTTAGTTACAGGTCTCCTTAGTGACAGGTCTCTTTAGTGACAGTGACAGTTCTCCTTAGTGACAGGTCTCCTTAGTGACAGTGACAGGTCTCTTTAGTGACAGGTCTCCTTAGTGACAGGTCTCCTTAGTGACAGATCTCCTTAGTGACAGTGACAGGTCTCTTTAGTGACAGTGACAGTTCTCCTTAGTGACAGGTCTCCTTAGTGACAGTGACAGGTCTCTTTAGTGACAGGTCTCCTTAGTGACAGTCTTTAATATGTTGGAGAGCATTGTCCTCCTTCTTGTTCTTCCAGAATCTCACCAGACTGGTCTTAATCTCCATCATCCTCAGTCCATAGATAAATGGGTTCACAATCGCCGGGGTCAGGAAGTAAACGGCACTGGCGATGTTCTGTCCAGTGTAAGAGGTGGAGAGTCCAGGAAAATACAAGATGACGGACAAGATCCCAGAGGAGTACATGAGAACAACCACCGCCAGGTGGGTGGCACAGGTGTGCAGGGCCTTGTGCCGGGCCGGCCCCACCGCGATCTTCATGGCCATGTAAACAATTTTTAGGTAAGAAAGAAAAATGATGGTGATGTCAAAGGCGGTGATCAGAGTCCTTATAAGCAGTCCTATAATAGGGGCCATGGTATGGTCGTCACAAGCAAGCTTGATGAGCACAAAGCTCTCACAGTGAAAATGATGGATGACGTTGGATTTACAATACTGAAGCCTGGCAGCCACAATGACAAGAGGGAACACCGCACAACAAATGCGGACCACCATGTTCACGGTGGAGTGGGCCAGTAAGTGCTTGAATATGACTTCCTGATAGTGTAAGGGCCATGTGATCGCCAGATATCGGTCTATGGCCATTAGTAGGACCACAACGGACTCGGCCATGATGTTCGAATAGACAATGAACATTTGCATCAAACACCCCGAAAGAGAGATCTGGTTGAGTCCCACCAGGGCCAGGATCATCTTAGGGGTTATGGCCGTGGTGTAGAGGACATTGATTGCCAGCAAAGTCCAGATGAGGACGTACATGGGAGAGTGGAGATTTCTCTCCAGTACAATGATGGTCATTACTGTGGAATTACCCAACAGTATTATTGTGTAAATGGAAGAGAACGGAAGAGCCAGTAGGGGGCGAAACCTTGTGACCCCCGGAAAAGCAAAGAGGATGAAATCTGTGTAGTAGAAGGAAGAGGTCATGTTTTGAGTCGATAGGTTCATTTTTTTCCTTAATAAGTAGCAAAACTCAATGTCAGTCGACAGCTGAAAAAGCAAATAAGATATTAAGGTGGATAACTGAGGGGGGTCATGGAATTATGGTCACATCCAATCTAATCTATATACAACTCAGCCAAAATAAGGAGGTCCCCAACCCAGTCCTCAAGACTTCAACAACAGTCCAGGGACCAATGGAGGAACTGAAAGATACCTGGAATGTTGATGGGCCTTGAGGACTAGATTGGGGACCATTGGTATAAGCTATGGGATCCAGTCTGCCTGGTAAGACACACAAATGGTAACACTTTTGGGTAAGGTACACAGGATTGGCAAATACAGTAAAAGTGTAAGGCTATATTCACACGGCAGAATTTCCGCATGCGCATTCCACATCAAATTAAAGCCCAATAGACTTCAATGGGATTCCGCACTCCCATTCACACTTCAGAATTTGCACATGTGGATTCCGCACAGAATCCGCACTGATTGGACACAAAATCCGCTATAGCCAGAAACCACCCAAATTAATGTGGCTGCGGAATTGGTGCGGATGCCATGTGATTATAGACTAAGTCCCTAGAGAGCACCTACCCATAATGCATTACATAAAACCCAATAATACACTAACAACAAAATAATGATATAAACTCTGTAACATAATTTATCACATTATACCATCAGGATAAGAATTCACAAACGTGGCCCCTACACAGATAGTGGACAATATATATGAGAGAGCCTTAAGAGGTGGCCCCAGAATACATAGTAGGCAGTATATATGATAGAGCCTTAAGAGGTGGCCCCAGAATACACAGTGGGCAGTATATATGATAGAGCCTTAAGAGGTGGCCCCAGAATACACAGTGGGCAGTATATATGATAGAGCCTTAAGAGGTGGCCCCAGAATACATAGTGGGCAGTATATATGATAGAGCCTTAAGAGGTGGCCCCAGAATACACAGTGGGCAGTATATATGATAGAGCCTTAAGAGGTGGCCCCAGAATACATAGTGGGCAGTATATATGATAGAGCCTTAAGAGGTGGCCCCAGAATACATAGTGTGCAGTATATATGATAGAGCCTCAAGAGGTGGCCCCAGAATATATAGTGGGCAGTATATATGATAGAGCCTTAAGATGTGGCCCCATAATACATAGTGGGCAGTATATATGATAGAGCCTTAAGAGGTGGCCCCAGAATACATAGTGTGCAGTATATATGATAGAGCCTTAACCCCTTAAGGACCCAGCCATTTTGCACCTTAGGACCCGGCCATTTTTTGCACATCTGACCACTGTCACTTTAAACATGAATAACTCTGGGATGCTTTTACTTATCATTCTGATTCCGAGATTGTTTTTTCATGACATATTCTACTTTAACATAGTGGTAACATTTTGTGGTATCTTGCATCCTTTCTTGGTGAAAAATCCCAAAATTTTATGAAAAATTTGAAAATTTAGCATTTTTCTAACTTTGAAGCTCTCTGCTTGTAAGGAAAATGGATATTCCAAACAATTTTTATTTTTATTCACATTTCCAATATGTCTACTTTATGTTTGCATCATAAAATTGACGTGTTTTTACTTTTGTAAGACACCAGAGGGCTTCAAAGTTCAGCAGCAATTTTCCAATTTTTCACAAAATTTCCAAACTCACAATTTTTCAGGGACCAGTTCAGGTTTGAAGTGGATTTGAAGGGTCTTCATCTTAGAAATACCCCACAAATGACCCCATTATAAAAACTGCACCCCCCAAAGTATTCAAAATGACATTCAGTGAGTGTTTTAACCCTTTAGGTGTTTCACAGGAATAACAGCAAAGTGAAGAGAAAATTCAAAATCTCCATTTTTTACACTCGCATGTTCTTGTAGACCCAATTTTTGAATTTTTATAAGGGGTAAAAGGAGAAAATGTATACTTCAATTTGTAGCCCAATTTCTCTCGAGTAAGGACATACCTCATATGTCTATGTAAATTGTTCGGCGGGCGCAGTAGAGGGCTCAGAAGCGAAAGAGCGACAAGGGGATTTTGGAGAGTACATTTTTTTTAAATGGTTTTTGGGGGGCATGTTGCATTTAAGAAGCCCCTATGGTGCCAGAACAGCAAAAATCCCCCACATGGCATACCATTTTGGAAACTAGACCCCTTGAGGTACGTAACAAGGAATAAAGTGAGCCTTAATACCCCACAGGGGTTTCACGACTTTTGCATATGTAAAAAAATAAAAATAAAATTTCATTAAAATGTGTGTTTCCCCCCAAATTTCACATTTTTGCAAGGGTTAATAGCAGAAAATACCCCCGACACATTGTAACCCCATCTCTTATGAGTATGGCGGTACCCCTTAAGTTGACCTGAAGTGCACTACGGGTGAACTACAATGCTCAGAAGAGAAGGAGTCATATTTGGCTTTTTGAGAGCAAATTTTGCTCGGGGGCATGTCGCATTTAGGAAGCCCCTATGGTGCCAGGACAGCAAAAAAAAAAACACATGGCATACCATTTTGGAAACTAGACCCTTTGTGGAACGTAACAAGAAATAAAGTGAGCCTTAATACCCCACAGGGGTTTCACGACTTTTGCATACGTAAAAAAAAAAAAAAAATTAACTAAAAGGTGTGTTTCCCCCCCAAATTTCACATTTTTGCAAGGGTTAATAGCAGAAAATACCCTCCAAAATTTGTAACCACATCTCTTCTGGGTATGGTGGTACCCCATAAGTTGACCTGAAGTGCACTATGGGCGGACTACAATGCTCAGAAGAGAAGGAGAGCAAATTTTGCTCGGGGGGCATGTCGAATTTAGGAAGCCCATATGGTGCCAGGACAGCAAAATAACCCCCACATGGCATACCATTTTGGAAACTAGACTCCTTGAGGAACGTAACAAGGGGTACAGTGAGCATTTACCCCCACTGGTGTCTGTCATATCTTTGGAACAGAGGGCTGTACATAATTTTTAATTTGCACAGCCCACTGTTCCAAAGATCTGTCAGACACCTGTGGGGTGTAAATTCTCACTGCACCCCTCATTACATTCCGTGAGGGGTGTAGTTTCCGAAATGGGGTCACATGTGTTTTTTTGTTTTTTTTTGCCTTTGTCAAAACCGCTGTAACAATCAGCCACCCCTGTGCAAATCACCTCAAATGTACATGGTGCACTCTCCCTTCTGGGCCTTGTTGTGCGCCCCCAGAGCACTTTGCGCCCACATATGGGGTATCTTCGTAGTCGGGAGAAATTGCGTTACAAATTTTGGGGGGCTTTTTTCCCCTTTACCTCTGGTCAAAATGAAAAGTATAGGGCAACACCAGCATGTTAGTGTAAAAAGTTTATTTTTTTACACTAACATGCTGGTGTAGACCCCAACTTCACCTTTTCATAAGGGGTGAAAGGAGAAAAAGCCCCCCAAGATTTGTTAGGCAATTTCTCCCGAGTACGGCGATACCCCATATGTTGCCCTAAACTGTTGCCTTGAAATACGACAGGGCTCCAAAGTGAGAGCGCCATGCGCATTTGAGGCCTGAATTAGGGATTTGCATAGGGGTATTCTACACCAGTGATTCCCAAACAGGGTGCCTCCAGCTGCTGCAAAACTCCCAGCATGCCTGGACAGTCAACTGTGTCCGGCAATACTGGGAGTTGTTGTTTTGCAACAGCTGGAGGCTCCATTTTGGAAAGAGTGGCGTACCAGACGTTTTTCATTTTTATTGGGGAGGGAGGGGGGCTGTGTAGGGGTATGTTTATATGTGGTGTTTTTTACTTTTTATTTTGTGGTAGTGTAGTGTAGTGTTTTTAGGGTACAGTCACACGGGCGGGGGATTACAGCGAGTTTCCCGCTGCGAGTTTGAGCTGCCGCGCAAAATTTGCTGCATTGCAAACTTGTAGCCTCACTGTAAGCCCCCTGCCCATGTGAATGTACCCTGTACATACACAGGGGGGGGGGGGGACCTCCAGCTGTTGCAAAACTACAACTCCCAGCATGCACAGTCTCAGTGCATGCTGGTAGTTATAGTTTTGCAACAGCTGGAGGCACACGGGTTGGGAAACACTGAGTTAGGAAACAGACAATGTTCCCAACCAGTGTGCCTCCAGCTGTTGCAAAACCACAACTCCCAAACATTCTCAGGCATGCTGGGAGTAGTAGTTCGGCAACATCTTTAGAGCCAGATTTTGCCGAACTACAACTCCCAGCATGCTTGGAGTTGTAGTTTTGCAACATCTGGAGGACTACAGTTTGCAGACCACTAATACAGTGGTTCCCAATCTGTGCCCTTCCAAATGTTGCAAAACTACAACTCCCAGTATGCCAAAACTGTCCAGGCATGCTGGGAGTTGTAGTTCTGCAACATCTGAAGGGCCAGATGTTACAGAACTACAACTCCCCGCATGCCTGGACAGTAAGGGCATGCTGAAGATGTGTAGTTTTGCAACATCTGGAAGGGCACAGTGGTCTCCAAACTGTGGACCTCCAGAAGTTGCAAAACTGCAACTCCCAGCATGCCCAGATGCCAAAGGCTGTCTGGGCATGCTGGGAGTTGTAGTTTACAGGGTCCCATTACAGCAATGCATGTCGCTTTACGGCGACGTGCATTGCTGTAAAGGGCCCGACCGCGGCTGAAGATCTACTCACCTGTCGCCGCCTTCACGCCGGGATCCGGGTCTTCAGGGACGAGGTAAGTACCGGGGCCGGTCCCCAGCACTCCCCCATCCACCGCCGCGTCCTCCGGTCTTCCTCCCGTCCTCTCCAGACTTCAAGGGGCCGGGCAGGACGGGAGGAAGTAACCGCCCCCCCCCCCCCCCCCTGCGATTGGTCGGTTAACTAACCAAAGAATCGCAGGGGATCGGAGGAGGGGGCAGGCTTGCCACCTCACTCCTAGGCTCCAGCATGGTCCTGGCTGTCTGTGACAGCCGGGATCATGCGAAATTACCGGACGGTCGGGTCCCAGAGACCCGATCAGCCCGGTATCGCCGCAGATTGCAAGGGCGATTTCCCTTTCGATTTGGGGCGATCGCTGACATGGAGGGCCTACATGGCCCCCCTCAGCGTTTGCCCTGGATGCCTGCTGAAGGATTTCAGCAGGCATCCGCTTCCGATCTCTGCCCGGCGCGCGGCAGAAACCGGAAAACGCCAGGACGAACGGGGACGTCCTGGATCCTTAAGAGGTTAAAAGGTGGCCCTAGAATACATAGTGGACAGTACATATGATAGAGCCTTAAGAGGTGGCCCCAGAATATATAGTGGGCAGTATGTATGATAGAGCCTTAAGAGGTGGCCCCAGAATACATAGTGGGGAGTATATATGATAGAGCCTTAAGAGGTGGCCCCAGAATACATAATGTGCAGTATATATGATAGAGCCTTAAGAGGTGGCCCCAGGAAACAGAGTGGGCAGTATATATGATAGAGCCTTAAGAGGTGGCCCCAGAATATATAGTGGGCAGTATGTATGATAGAGCCTTAAGAGGTGGCCCCAGAATACATAGTGGGCAGTATATATGATAGAGCCTTAAGAGGTGGCCCCAGAATACATAATGTGCAGTATATATGATAGAGCCTTAAGAGGTGGCCCCAGGAAACAGAGTGGGCAGTATATATGATAGAGCCTTAAGAGGTGGCCCCAGAATACATAGCGGGCAGTATATATGATAGAGCCTTAAGAGGTGGCCCCAGAATACATAGTGGGCAGTATATATGATAGAGCCTTAAGAGGTGGCCCCAGAATACATAGTGGGCGGTATATATGATGGAGCCTTAAGAGGTGGTCCCAGAATACATAGTGGGCGGTATATATGATGGAGCCTTAAGAGGTGGCCCTGAGAATACATAGCGGGCAGTATATATGATAGAGCCTTAAGAGGTGGCCCCAGAATACATAGTGGGCAGTATATATGATAGAGCCTTAAGAGGTGGCCCCAGAATACATAATGTGCAGTATATATGATAGAGCTTTAAGAGGTGGCCCTGAGAATACATAGCGGGCAGTATATATGATAGAGCCTTAAGAGGTGGCCCCAGAATACATAGTGGGCACTATACATGATAGAGCCTTAAGCGGTGGCCCCAGAATACATAGTGGGCAGTATATATGATAGAGCCTTAAGAGGTGGCCCCAGAATACATAATGCGCAGTATATATCATAGAGCCTTAAGAGGTGGCCCCAGAATACATAGTGGGGAGTATACATGATAGAGCCTTAAGAGGTGGCCCTAGAATACATAGTGGGGAGTATACATGATAGAGCCTTAAGAGGTGGCCCTAGAATATATAGTGGGCAGTATATATGATAGAGCCTTAAGAGGTGGCCCCAGAATACATAGTGGGCAGTATATATGATAGAGCCTTAAGAGGTGGCCCTAGAAAACATAGTGGGCAGTATATATGATAGAGCCTTAAGAAGTGGCCCCAGAATACATAGTGGGCAGTATATATGATAGAGCCTTAAGAGGTAACCCCAGAATACACAGTGGTCAGTATATATGATAGAGCCTTAAGCGGTGGCCCTAGAATACATAGTGGGCAGTATATATGATAGAGCCTTAAGAGGTGGCCCCAGAATACATAGTGGGCGGTATATATGATGGAGCCTTAAGAGGTGGTCCCAGAATACATAGTGGGCGGTATATATGATGGAGCCTTAAGAGGTGGTCCCAGAATACATAGTGGGCGGTATATATGATGGAGCCTTAAGAGGTGGTCCCAGAATACATAGTGGGCGGTATATATGATGGAGCCTTAAGAGGTGGTCCCAGAATACATAGTGGGCAGTATATATGATAGAGCCTTAAGAGGTGGCCCCAGAATACATAGTGGGCAGTATATATGATAGAGCCTTAAGAGGTGGCCCTAGAAAACATAGTGGGCAGTATATATGATAGAGCCTTAAGAAGTGGCCCCAGAATACATAGTGGGCAGTATATATGATAGAGCCTTAAGAGGTAACCCCAGAATACACAGTGGTCAGTATATATGATAGAGCCTTAAGCGGTGGCCCTAGAATACATAGTGGGCAGTATATATGATAGAGCCTTAAGAGGTGGCCCCAGAATACATAGTGGGCGGTATATATGATGGAGCCTTAAGAGGTGGTCCCAGAATACATAGTGGGCGGTATATATGATGGAGCCTTAAGAGGTGGTCCCAGAATACATAGTGGGCGGTATATATGATGGAGCCTTAAGAGGTGGTCCCAGAATACATAGTGGGCAGTATATATGATAGAGCCTTAAGAGGTGGCCCCAGAATACATAGTGGGCGGTATATATGATGGAGCCTTAAGAGGTGGTCCCAGAATACATAGTGGGCGGTATATATGATGGAGCCTTAAGAGGTGGTCCCAGAATACATAGTGGGCGATATATATGATGGAGCCTTAAGAGGTGGTCCCAGAATACATAGTGGGCAGTATATATGATAGAGCCTTAAGAGGTGGCCCCAGAATACATAGTGGGCAGTATATATGATACAGCCTCAAGAGGTGGCCCCAAAATATATAGTGGGCAGTATATATGATAGAGCCTTAAGAGGTGGCCCCAGAATACATAGTGGGCAGTATATATGATAGAGCCTTAAGAGGTGGCCCCAGAATACATAGTGGGCAGTATATATGATAGAGCCTCAAGAGGTGGCCCCAGAACACATAGTGGGCAGTATATATGATAGAGCCTTAAGAGATGGCCCCAGAATATTTAGTGGGCAGTATATATGATAGAGCCTTAAGCGGTGGCCCCAGAATATATAGTGGGCAGTATATATGATAGAGCCTTAAGAGATGGCCCCAGAATATTTAGTGGGCAGTATATACGTGATAGAGCCTTAAGAGGTGGCCCCAGAATACATAGTGGGCAGTATATATGATAGAGCCTTAAGAGGTGGCCCCAGAATACATAGTGGGCAGTATATATGATAGAGCCTTAAGAGGTGGCCCCAGAATACATAGTGGGCAGTATATATGATAGAGCCTTAAGAGGTGGCCCCAGAATACATAGTGGGCAGTATATATGATAGAGCCTTAAGAGGTAACCCCAGAATACATGGTGGGCAGTATATATGACAGAGCCTTAAGAGGTGGCCCCAGAATATTTAGTGAGCAGTATATATGATAGAGCCTTAAGAGGTGGCCCCAGAATACATAGTGGGCAGTATATATGATAGAGCCTTAAGAGGTGGCCCCAGAATACATAGTGGGCAGTATATATGATAGAGCCTTAAGAGGTAACCCCAGAATACATGGTGGGCAGTATATATGACAGAGCCTTAAGAGGTGGTCCCAGAATACATGGTGGGCAGTATATATATGATAGAGCCTTAAGAGGTGGCCCCAGAATGTATAGTGGGCAGTATATATGATAGAGCCTTAAGCGGTGGCCCCAGGACACATTGTGGGCAGTATATATGATAGAGCCTTAAGAGGTGGTCCCAGAATACATGGTGGGCAGTATATATATGATAGAGCCTTAAGAGGTGGCCCCAGAATGTATAGTGGGCAGTATATATGATAGAGCCTTAAGAGGTGGTCCCAGAATACATGGTGGGCAGTATATATATGATAGAGCCTTAAGAGGTGGCCCCAGAATACATAGTGGGCAGTATATATGATAGAGCCTTAAGAGGTGGCCCCAGAATACATAGTGGGCAGTATATATGATAGAGCCTTAAGAGGTGGCCCCAGAATACATGGTGGGCAGTATATATATGATAGAGCCTTAAGAGGTGGCCCCAGAATGTATAGTGGGCAGTATATATGATAGAGCCTTAAGCGGTGGCCCCAGGACACATTGTGGGCAGTATATATGTGATAGAGCCATAAGTGGATACTCTAGAGACCAATATATATGGCGGGTATTATCAACAATATAAACCTATAGATCACCAGAGGCGATCCAAAAGTCCCCTATTTCCGACATATAAAACTTAATCTTTATTATTAATTCTCACACACAAACAAAAAGGATAAAAAATCCAGTGCTATTCGCTCCATTGTGGGTAACTGTATGTTAGTATGCTGCCGGTCAGGACACCTAACACCAGTATCTGGGATTCCCGTATGCACGTGCAGTGAGCTATCCGGGCTAGGAGTGAACACTGTATTAAAATCCCTTCTCAGCCCCCCTCGACATGTTTCGCTGCTAGATGCAGCTTTGTCAAGAGGACAGCGGGCACTGGGCACTAAGTGGTGGCCCCAGCACACATAGTAGGCAGTACACAGTCATGGCCGTAAATGTTGGCCCCCCTGAAATGTTTCTATAAAATGAAGTATTCCTCACAGGAAAGGATTGCAGTAACACAGGTTTATTCCCTTTGTGTGTATATATATATATATATAGATCTCCTCTCCTCTGTATATATATATATAGATCTCCTCTCCTCTGTATATATATATATATAGATCTCCTCTCCTCTGTATATATATATAGATCTCCTCTCCTCTGTATATATATATATATAGATCTCCTCTCCTCTGTATATATATATATAGATCTCCTCTCCTCTGTATATATATATATTGCAGTAACACAGGTTTTGCTATACACATGTTTATTCCCTTTGTGTGTATTGGAACTAAACCAAAAAAAGGAGGAAAAAAAGCAAATTGGACATAATGTCACCAAACTCCAAAAATGGGCCGGACAAAATTATTGGCACCTTTCAAAATTGGGCAAGTAACAGGTGTGGGCAATATAATAATCACACCTGACAGCAGATAAAAAGGAGAGAAGTTCACTTAGTCTTTGCATTGTGTGTCTGTGTGTGTCACACTAAGCATGGACAACAGAAAGAGGAGAAGAGAACTGTCTGAGGACTTGGGAACCAAAATTGTGGGAAAATATCAACAATATCCAGGTTACAAGTCCATCTCCAGAGATCTAGATTTGCCTTTGTCCACAGTGCGCAACATTATCAAGAAGGTTACACCCCATGGAACTGTACGTAATCTCCCTGGGCGCGGACGGAAGAGAAACATTGATGAAAGGTGTCAGCGCAGGATAGTCCGGATGGTGGATAAGCAGCCCCAAACAAGTTCCAAAGATATTCAAGCTGTCCTGCAGGCTCAGGGAGCATCAGTGTCAGTGCAAACTATCCGTCGACCTTTAAACGAAATGAAATGCTATGGAGGAGACCCAGGAGGACCCCACTATGGAGGAGACCCAGGAGGACCCCACTATGGAGGAGACCCAGGAGGACCCCACTATGGAGGAGACCCAGGAGGACCCCACTGCTAACACAGAGACAGAAAAAAGCAAGACTATAGCAAGCCGAAACGTTACTGCTGTTTTTTCATGGAATAAAGCCACCATTTTTTTCACTTATCTGGAGTGCTGCAACCATCTTCTCTTTCTGTATTTTGGGGTCCGGGACCCGGACCAACTGGACACTTGCACCCAAATCTATTGCACTTTTGCCTGGTTGTGCTGCTTATCCACTATTTTTCTTTATCTATCTATCTATCTATCTATATATATATGTTATACCAAACCACAGAGGCACCAGATACCTGCACAGAAAGAAAATAAAAGTATAATTTATGCCACGTGTAGGGTCAAACCCGTGTATACCTACCCCAACGCACGTTTCGCTGTTGAGCACCTCGTCAGGGGACATGACTAGCTCTAGACCTCGCACTGGTATAAATTTAAAGTGATGGCCAATCCTTGTTCTAACCAGAGATGGACAACCATAAAGACCGAGAGTGACCCTTACCTGATAAGGACTCTGAACACAACTTTCCTCTGATGTACAAATAATAATCACGGCGATAATGTCCACTTTTTCATGTGTGAATAGTTTTTTTTTGTGTCATTTTATATCCAAGACCTGTACACAGGACCAGGAGACAATCCTTACGTGAAGGAGATTCAAGAAACACCATGGGAAAGGGATCTTTACAGGTAGAGCTGAGTAGGACATTTAGGACATTATCAACTCTGTAATGCTGTCCCAGCAGAAGACAGAGGAGGATGGAGGCTCGGTGCCATCTTTGGTATCAGGTGCCATATGGTGGGTTGTTGGGAGACCGATCACAGATGAGAGCCAGGAGGTCCTGAGTTCACTCTTCTGCCTGTGACTTTGGTCACCTGTCCTCACCCGTCCTCAATAATTGTCACCTATCTTCACCTGTCCTCAATAATTGTCACCTATCTTCACCTGTCCTCAATAATTGTCACCTATCTTCACCTGTCCTCAATAATTGTCACCTATCTTCACCTGTCCTCAATAATTGTCACCTATCTTCACCTGTCCTCAATAATTGTCACCTATCTTCACCTGTCCTCACCTATCTTCACCTGTCCTCACCTATCATCACCTGTCTTCACCTATCTTCACCTATCTTCACCTATCCTCACCTGTCCTCACTTATCTTCACCTGTCATCACCTATCCTCACCTGTCATAACCTTATCACAACCTTACAACAACCTCACTATAACTTCACAACAACCTTATCACAACCTGACCAAAACCTCACAATAACCTTATAACAACCTCACAATAACCTCACAAAACCTCATAATAACCTCACAATAAACTCACAAAAACCTTACAACAACAAGAACCTCACAATAACCTCACAAAAACTTTATAACAACCTCACAATAACCTTATAACAACCTCACAATAACCTCATAACAACCTCAAAATAACCTCACAAAAACCTCACATAAACCTCACAGTAACCTTACAACAACCTCACAATAACCTTACAACAACCTCACAATAACCTTATAACAACCTCACAATAACCTCACAACAACCTCACAATAACCTCACAATTACCTCAAAACAACCTCACAATAACCTTATAACAACCTCACAATAACCTTACAACAACCTCACAATCACCTCACAATAACCTCACAATAACCTCACAAAAATCTTACAACAACCTCACAATAACCTTACAATAACCTCACAACAATGTCACAACAACCTCACAATAACCTCACTTCAACTTCACAATAATCTCACAATAACCTCATTAAATCCTCACAATAACAATAGAACAGCTGCCTTACAATAATCTCACAAATACCGCCTAACTTCACTGTAATCTCAAAACAATATCACAGTAACCTCACAACCTCATAATAATCTCACAATAACCTCACAACAACCTCACAATAACCTCACAATAACCTCACCAAAACCTCACAATAACCTCACAATAACCTCACCACAACCTTATGACAACCTCACATCAACCTTACAATAACCTTAAAATAACCTCACCACAACCTCTTTACAACCTCACAATAACCCAACAACAGCTGCCTTACAATAATCTCACAAAAACCTCATAACTTCACAATAATTTCAAAACAATATCACAGTAACCTCACCATAACCTCACCACAACCTCACAATAACCTCACCACAACCACACAATAACCTCACCTCAACCTCACAATAACCTCACCACAACCTCACAATAACCTCACCTCAACCTCACAATAACCTCATCACCTCACAATAACCTCACAATAACCTCACAATAACCTCACAATAACCTCACCTCAACCTCACAATAACCTCACCACAACCTCACAATTACCTCACAATAACCTCACCACAACCTCACAATAACCTCACCACAACCTCACAATAACCTCATCACCTCACAATAACCTCACAATAACCTCACAATAACCTCATCACCTCACAATAACCTCACCTCAACCTCACAATTACCTCACAATAACCTCACCACAACCTCACAATAACCTCACCTCAACCTCACAATAACCTCATCACCTCACAATAACCTCACAATAACCTCACAATAACCTCACAATAACCTCATCACCTCACAATAACCTCACCTCAACCTCACAATAACCTCACCACAACCTCACAATTACCTCACAATAACCTCACCACAACCTCACAATAACCTCACCACAACCTCACAATAACCTCACAATAACCTCACAATTACCTCACAATAACCTCATCACCTCACAATAACCTCACAATAACCTCACCTCAACCTCACAATAACCTCACCTCAACCTCACAATAACCTCACCTCAACCTCGCAATAACCTCACAATAACCTCATCTCAACCTCACAATAACCTCACCTCAACCTCACAATAACCTCACCACAACCTCACAATAACCTCACAATAACCTCACCACAACCTTATATAAAAACCTCACAATAACCTCACCACAACCTCACAATAACCTCACCACAACCTCACAATAACCTCACGGTAACCTCACAATAACCTCACCACAACCTTATATAAAAACCTCACAATAACCTCATCACAACCTCACAATAACCTCAACCTCACAATAACCTCACCACAACCTCACAATAACCTCACCACAACCTCACAATAACCTCACCAAAACCTTAGGTAAAAACCTCACAAAAACACAAGAACAGCTGCCTTACAATAATCTCACTAAAACCTTTTAACTTCACTATAATCTCAAAACAATATCACAGTAACCTCACAATAACCTCACATCACCCTTATAACAACCTCACAACAATCTCACAATAACCTCACAACAACCTTACAGCACCCTCATAATAACCCCATCACAACCTTATGACAACCTCACAATAACCTCACAACAATCTCACAATAACCTCACCCCAACCTCACAATAACCTCACAATAACCTCACCACAACCTCACAATAACCTCACCTCAACCTCACAATAACCTCACAATAACCTCACCACAACCTTAACCTCACAATAACCTCACAACAACCTCACAATAACCTCACCACAACCTTAACCTCACAATAACCTCACAACAACCTCACAATAACCTCACCACAACCTCACAATAACCTCACAACAACCTCACAATAACCTCACCACAACCTTAACCTCACAATAACCTCACAACAACCTCACAATAACCTCACAACAATCTCACAATAACCTCACAATAACCTCACCACAACCTCACAATAACCTCAACCTCACAATAACCTCACAATAACCTTATAACAACCTCACAATAACCTTATAACAACCTCACAATAACCTCACAATAACCTCACAATAGGGGAGATTTATCAAAACCTGCCCAGAGGAAAATGTGCCCAGTTGCCCATAGCAACCAATCAGATCACTTCTTTCATTTTTCAGAGGCCTTGTGAAAAATGAAAGAAGAGAGCTGATTGGTTGCTATGGACAACTGGACAACTTTTCCTCTGGGCAGGTTTTTATAAATCTCCCCCAATAACCTTACAACAACCTCACAATAACCTCACAGCACCCTCATAATAACCCCATCACAACCTTATGACAACCTCATAATAACCTCACAATAACCTCACAATAACCCCATCACAACCTTATGACAAACTCACAATAACCTCACAGCACCCTCACAATAAACCCATCACAACCTTATGACAACCTCACAATAACCTCACTATAACCTCACAACAACCTCACAATAACCTCACAGCACCCTCATAATAACCTCACCACAACCTTATGACAACCTCACAATAACCTCACAATAACCTCACAATAACCTCACAATAACCTCACAGCACCCTCATAATAACCCATCACAACCTTATGACAACCTCATAATAACCCCACCACAACCTTAACCTCACAATAACCTCACAACAACCTCACAACAACCTCACAATAACCTCACCACAACCTTATAACAACCTCACAACAACCTCACAACAATCTCACAATAACCTTATAACAACCTCACAAAAACCTCACTATAACCTCACAACAACCATATAACAACCTCACAATAACCTCACAACCATATAAAAACGTTACAACAACCTCACAAAAGCCTCAAAACAACATCACAACATTCTCACAATAATCTCACAACAATCTCACAATAACCTCACAACAACCTCACAATAACCTCACAATAACCTCACAATAACCTCACAACAACCTCACAATAACCTCACCACAACCTCACAATAACCTCACAATAACCTCACCTCAACCTCACAATAACCTCACAACAACCTCACAATAACCTCACCACAACCTCACAATAACCTCACAATAACCTCACAACAACCTCACAATAACCTCACAACAACCTCACAATAACCTCACCACAACCTCACAATAACCTCACAATAACCTCACAACAACCTCACAATAACCTCACCACAACCTTATGACAGCCTCACAATAACCTCATCACAATCTCACAATAACCTCACCACAACCTCACAACAACCTCACAATAACCTCACCACAACCTCACAATAACCTCACCACAACCTCACAATAACCTCACAATAGCCTCACAATAACCTCACCACAACCTCACAATAACCTCACCACAACCTCACAATAACCTCACCACAACCTCACAATAACCTCACAATAACCTCACCACAACCTCACAATAACCTCACCACAACCTCACAATAACCTCACAATAACCTCACAATAACCTTATAACAACCTCACAATAACCTCACCACAACCTTACAATAACCTCACCACAACCTCACAATAACCTCACCACAACCTTACAATAACCTCACAATAACCTCACCACAACCTCACAATAACCTCACCACAACCTTACAATAACCTCACCACAACCTCACAATAACCTCACGGTAACCTCACAATAACCTCACAACAACCTTATATAAAAACCTCACAATAACCTCACCACAACCTCACAATAACCTCACCACAACCTCACAATAACCTCAACCTCACAATAACCTCACCACAACCTTACAATAACCTCACCACAACCTCACAATAACCTCACAATAACCTCACAATAACCTCACGGTAACCTCACAATAACCTCACCACAACCTTATATAAAAATCTCACAATAACCTCACCACAACCTCGCAATAACCTCACCACAACCTCACAATAACTTCACCACAACCTCACAATAACCTCACCACAACCTCACAATAACCTCACCACAACCTCACAATTACCTCACAATAACCTCACCACAGCCTCACAATAACCTCACAATAACCTCACCACAGCCTCACAATAACCTCACAATAACCTCACCACAACCTCACAATAACCTCAACCTCACAATAACCTCACCACAACCTCACAATAACCTCACCACAACCTCACAATAACCTCACCACAACCTCACAATTACCTCACAATAACCTCACCACAGCCTCACAATAACCTCACAATAACCTCACAACAACCTCACAATAACCTTATCACAACCTTACAATAACCTCACAATAACCTCACCACAACCTCACAATAACCTTATCACAACCTTACAATAACCTCACAATAACCTCACAATAACCTCACAATAACCTTATCACAACCTAACAATAACCTCACCACAACCTCACAATAACCTCACCACAACCTCACAATAACCTCACCACAACCTCACAATGACCTTATCATACAGACCTGTGGTGTATTTCACTACCCGTGTCCTGTATACATTCGGCTGCCCTGTATTCACCCCCATACAGCAGCAGATTCCTCTACTATTAGTAAGATGGATGGTGTAGATATGATTATTAGCAGGGGTCACATTATATACATACACATTATATACATACAATAGTCCTGACCTCGTATAACCTCCCACAGATCTACACAATCCTGGCAAAGTGATCTTCTGATTTATGGATCTACTGCGACATCTACAAAAAAGACACCGCACAGAAGGTGCCCAGGGAGAGGAGCAAGACCTGTGCCCCTCAATGGTCTCCACAGGTGCATGACTAAACTCACAGGTAATACACTGCCATTGTCTGTACATACCTGTATACACAGCCGAGAGAGGAGTGACCCTCTGCACTGCATGATCCTTCACACTATATATATACTGCAGGAACCCCCGGGAATACCTGCACCTGATGACCTGATGTCCTAATAATATCACAAATATAGTAATAACGACACCGGTACTAATATTATCACACCTATAGTAATTATATCACACCTATAGTAATAACATCAAACATACCTGTACTAATAATATCCATCACACCTGTACTAATATCCATCCCACCTATACTAATAATATCACACCTATACTAATAATATCACACCTATACTAATAATATCACACCTGTACTAATAATATCACACCTATACTAATAATACCACACCTATACTAATATTATCACACCTGTACTAATAATATCACACCTATACTAATAATACCACACCTATACTAATAATATCACACCTATACTAATAATATCACACCTATACTAATAATATCACACCTATACTAATATTATCACACCTGTACTAATAATATCACACCTATACTAATAATACCACACCTATACTAATAACATCACACCTATACTAATAATATCACACCTATACTAATAATATCACACCTATACTAATAATACCACACCTATACTAATAATATCACACCTATACTAATAATATCACACCTGTACTAACAATATCACACCTATACTAATAATATCACACCTATACTAATAATATCACACCTATACTAATAATATCACACCTATACTAATAATATCACACCTATACTAATAATATCACACCTATACTAATAATACCACACCTATACTAATAATATCACACCTATACTAATAATATCACACCTGTACTAACAATATCACACCTATACTAATAATATCACACCTATACTAATAATATCACACCTGTACTAATAATACCATCACACCTATACTAATAATTCCACACCTATACTAATAATATCACACCTATACTAATAATACCACACCTATACTAATAATATCACAACTATACTAATAATATCACACCTGTACTAATAATATCACACCTATACTAATAACATCACACCTGTACTAATAATATCACACCTGTACTAATAATATCACACCTATACTAATAATATCACACCTATACTAATAATATCACACCTGTACAAATAATATCACACCTATACTAATAATATCACACCTGTACTAATAATATCACACCTCTACTAATAATACCACACCTATACTAATAATATCACACCTGTACTAACAATATCACACCTATACTAATAATATCACACCTATACTAATAATATCACACCTGTACTAATAATACCATCACACCTATACTAATAATATCACACCTATACTAATATCCATCACACCTATACTAATAAAATCACACCTGTACTAATAATATCACACCTATACTAATAATATCACACCTGTACTAATAATATCACACCTATACTAATAATATCACACCTGTACTAATAATATCACACCTATACTAATAATATCACACCTGTACTAATAATATCACACCTCTACTAATAATACCACACCTATACTAATAATATCACACCTGTACTAACAATATCACACCTATACTAATAATATCACACCTATACTAATAATATCACACCTGTACTAATAATACCATCACACCTATACTAATAATACCACACCTGTACTAATAATATCACACCTGTACTAATAATATCACACCTGTACTAATAATATCACACCTATAGTAATTATATCACACCTGTACTAATAATATCACACCTATACTAATATCCATCACACCTATACTAATAAAATCACACCAGTACTAATAATATCACACCTATACTAATAATATCCCACCTATACTAATAACATCACACCTGTACTAATAATATCACACCTATACTAATAATATCACACCTATACTAATAATATCACACCTATACTAATAATATCCATCACACCTGTACTAATATCCATCACACCTATACTAATAATATCACACCTGTACTAACAATATCACACCTATACTAATAATACCACACCTATACTAATAATATCACACCTATACTAATAATATCCATCACACCTGTACTAATATCCATCACACCTATACTAATAATATCACACCTATACTAATAATATCACACCTGTACTAATAATATCACACCTATACTAATAATATCACACCTATACTAATAATATCACACCTGTACTAATAATATCCATCACACCTGTACTAATATCCATCACACATATACTAATAATATCACACCTATACTAATAATATCACACCTATACTAATAACATCACACCTATACTAATAATACCACACCTATACTAATAACATCACACCTGTACTAATAATATCACACCTGTACTAATAACATCACACCTATACTAATAATATCACACCTGTACTAATAATATCACACCTGTACTAATAATATCACACCTGTACTAATAATATCACACCTGTACTAATAATATCACACCTGTACTAATAATATCACACCTATACTAATAATATCACACCTGTACTAATAATATCACACCTATACTAATAATATCACACATATACTAATAATATCACACCTGTACTAATAATATCACACCTGTACTAATATCCATCACACCTGTACTAATAATATCACACCTGTACTAATAACATCACACCTGTACTAATAATACCACACCTATACTAATAATATCCATCACACCTCTACTAATAATATCACACCTGTACTAATAATATCACACCTATACTGATAACATCACACCTATACTAATAATATCACACCTATACTAATAATATGACACCTGTACTAATAATATCACACCTATACTAATAATATCACACCTGTACTAATAATATCACACCTATACTAATAATATCACACCTGTACTAATAACATCACACCTGTACTAATAATACCACACCTATACTAATAATATCCATCACACCTCTACTAATAATATCACACCTGTACTAATAATATCACACCTATACTGATAACATCACACCTATACTAATAATATCACACCTATACTAATAATATCACACCTGTACTAATAATATCATACCTGTATTAATAATATCACACCTGTACTAATATCCATCACACCTATACTAATAATATCACACCTGTACTAATAATATCACACCTGTACTACTAATATCACACCTATACTAATAACATCACACCTATACTAATAATATCACACCTATACTAATAATATCACACCTGTACTAATAATATCACACCTGTACTAATAATATCACACCTGTACTAATAATACCACACCTATACTGATAATATCACACCTGTACTAATAATATCACACCTGTACTAATAATACCACACATGTACTAATATTATCACACCTGTACTAATAATATCACACCTATACTAATAATATCACACCTATACTAATAATATCACACCTATACTAATAATATCACACCTGTACTAATAATATCACACCTGTATTAATAATATCACACCTGTACTAATATCCATCACACCTATACTAATAACATCACACCTATACTAATAATATCACACCTGTACTAATAATATCACACCTATACTAATAATATCACACCTGTACTAATAATATCACACCTGTACTAATAATATCACACCTGTACTAATAATACCACACCTATACTGATAATATCACACCTGTACTAATAATATCACACCTGTACTAATAATACCACACATGTACTAATATTATCACACCTGTACTAATAATATCACACCTATACTAATAATATCACACCTATACTAATAATATCACACCTATACTAATAATATCACACCTGTACTAATATCCATCACACCTATACTAATAATATCACACCTATACTAATAATATCACACCTGCACTAATAATATCACACCTGTACTAATAACATCACACCTATACTAATAATATGACACCTATACTAATAATATCACACCTGTACTAATAATATCACACCTGTACTAATAATATCACACCTGTACTAATAACATCACACCTATACTAATAATATGACACCTATACTAATAATATGACACCTATACTAATAATATCACACCTATACTAATAATATCACACCTATACTAATAATATCACACCTGTACTAATAACATCACACTTGTACTAATAATATCCATCACACCTATACTAATAATACCATCACACCTATACTAATAATATCACACCTGTACTAATAATATCACACCTGTACTAATAATATCACACCTATACTAATAATATCACACCTGTACTAATAATACCATCACACCTATACTAATAATATCACACCTGTACTAATATCCATCACACATATACTAATAATATCACACCTATACTAATAATACCATCACACCTAGACTAATAATACCATCACACCTGTACTAATAATACCATCACACCTATACTAATAATATCACACCTATACTAATAATATCACACCTGTACTAATAATATCACACCTATACTAATAATATCACACCTGTACTAATAATATCACACCTGTACTAATAATATCCATCACACCTATACTAATAATATCACACCTGTACTAATAATATCACACCTATACTAATAATATCACACCTGTACTAATAATACCACACCTGTACTAATAATATCACTCCTGTACTAATAATATCACACCTGTACTAATAATATCACACCTGTACTAATAATATCACACCTATAGTAATTATATCACACCTGTACTAATAATATCACACCTATACTAATAATATCACACCTGTACTAACAATATCACACCTATACTAATAATATCACACCTGTACTAATATCCATCACACCTATACTAATAATATCACTCCTGTACTAATATCCATCACACATATACTAATAATATCACACCTATACTAATAATACCATCACACCTAGACTAATAATACCATCACACCTGTACTAATAATATCACACCTATACTAATAATATCACACCTATACTAATAATATCACACCTATACTAATAATATCACACCTGTACTAATAATATCAC